>NC_065417.1:14339000-14645000 GCF_024362695.1 Pectinophora gossypiella
GGGCCCATCTTCTAATTCTTCTTTTTCCTTCTGTATGCCCATGATGTTTCCGATCTTGGTTCCCTCTAGCTTCCAGTGTTTCTTCTGCGCTTTCCTGCGCTCCTTCTGCTCTCTGAACGCTTTGACCAGCGCAGAGCCTTTCCGAGCGTTTATTGCCATGTCTGACGTCGGGTCTTTTACCTGGAAGTTAAAAAACAAAGAGTTATTTTACAGTAAAGTTATGAAAAAAAAAAATTGAGGCCGTGGTAGCCCAGTCGCAGGTTCGAATCCAGCACAGGCCTAAAATGATTGTCGAATTTGTTTTCAAATTCACGTTTGGGTGATAAATGATTATATCGTGCTCAGCGGTGAAGGAAAACATCGTGAGCAAACCCACATTCCTGAGAAATGCATTTTCGGAGGTGTGTGACGTTAACTGTGTAGGGCTGGCACTCGCTTCTTACAATTATCACAGATTTTTACATAATTAGGCCAATGTGCTTTCTGTGAATCATGAATTAAAATAACTGGCGAGAAATGAATGTATAAATTATACATCTCTGCCCACCCCTTCGGGGATACACGCGTGATGCTATTTTATGTAATAAATGTTGGACTTTTGAGCCTATAACGTCTTAACCAAACTAGGGATCACAAAGTTTTTTTTATATGTCCTCACCGGTATTCGAACCCGGGGCCTCCGGATCGTGAGTCCAACGCTCAACCACTGGACCACAGAGGCCGTTCTAAGATTAAACAGCAATAAACGTAACTTACAGGTATAACAGGTTCCGGTTGTTTGGTGAAGACGATTCTGCCGTCGAGGAAAGGAGGAACAATGTTGTGGACTAGGAGATGTACCCGGTCTACGCTTTCCTGTAAAAATAAATATTAAAATAATGGCGCTAATTCCTGTAGATAATTTTATTTTAAGTTATATCTGCCATTTTCTTATACGCCGAAAAGGAAAGTGCATTTATTACAGAAGGCAATGACCCTGCAGACTCCTCCTAATTTTATTTTAAGTTATACCCATAATTTTCTTATCCGCCGAAAAAGAAAGCGACATAATATGATTGTCAACTGTTCATTTTAAAATGGAATGAGTGAATGAATGAATAACCGGGCGAACAAAATTGGCATGACGCTGATACGCAACCCGTTTGACGTGTGCTGTCAACTCAATACTGACGGGTTAACCAATGTAAAATTTTGAGAAGATTGTTTAGATTGACCTGTGTTCCATAAATATTATGCCTGTCGATTACCCGTCCCTTTCCTTTTCAGGATAAGGAAATGACAGGTATAACTTAATATAAAATGAGATGGTGTGAACAAGAATCCATAGGTACTAACATACTAGCATAATCATCATCATCAGCCCATTAACGTCCCCACTGCTGGGGCACGGGCCTTCCCTATGGATGGATAGGGAGATCTGGCCTTAAACCATCACGCGGGCCCAGTGCGGATTGATGGTTATTAACCACTGCTAATGCAGTTGGGACTAATGGCCTAACGTGCCTTCCGAAGCACGGAGAAGCTCGAGATGAAATTTTTTTTTTGTGGTCACCCATCCTATGACCGGCCTTTGCGAAAGTTGCTTAACTTCAACAATCGTAGACCAAGCGCGTTTACTGCTGCGCCACGGAGCTCTTCCTTTTCACTACCATAATACTAACGTTATATTATTTCGCGATTCAAGGATAAAGACACATGGGAAAATATAGAAATGAGACCCGTAATTGCTGGATGAATCCTTAAAAATAGGTAAAATGTGGTTTAAATAACAGTACCTCATCCAAATCATTGTTAACGTTGATAGCATGAACAACACCGCTGGTCAGCATTCTGTTCCGCTCCCACAGTTCGTTGTCCTTGTCTATCTGTTGTCTCTGGGCGGACACTTTGCGGTTCTGTCGCTTCACTATCTGTTCTTCTTTGCGTGCGATGTACTCTGCTGATGTCCCGGCAAATGGGTCTGACTCGTCGGTTTCTCCTGGAGATGGGGATATAGATTTTGGCGAAATTCCTGTTCAGCGCGTCCTTGCCGCGGGGGTGGGCGCCTCTTGACAAGGCCGAGTTCAGATAGGGACGAAATCCTACGGGGTACAACGTAGAACCCATGCCCAGGGATACTGGTGAAAACCCCAACGGTTGCAGAAGCGGAGATGGGAGTCAACGGTACGGCAAAGCACGACAGCATAGGTAAGTCAAAGGGACTGTAACCTGGAACCTGACAGAGGGCAGCAGTAACTGTCAGTACTGTCAGAGGCGGAGGACAGGAGGTACGGCTTTGAAATGGACTACTCTGGGCGCCATTCCACTCGCATCAGAGTACTGCGGGGCCGAAGGCAAGAGGGAAACTACACCGACAAGATCGTGGCTCTTAAATTGATGATGATGATAAGATTTTGGAGTCCCGAGGGCGCAGGTTCGAATTCATGTTTGGATCATTTATGATTATGGTTTGTTCAGTGGTGAAGGAAATCATCGTGAGGATATCCACATTCTCAAGAGATGCATTTCGGAGGTTATAACCTATGTTAGTAGTCCCTTCAGGTGGAGACACCTGAACACACACTCAGACACTCGCTTTTATAACTGCACCTGTCAAATCTTGAGGTTAGGTAAGGGAACCCCGTGAATAAAGCTAACTCCGTAAAAATTAAATAACGCTAGGGATGATATATTAAAAAAACAAGCAACCAAAATGAAAGTAGATAAACAGCAAAAAATACAGAAAGCTTTTTATATTATTAAAATTAAAATAATTTGCATTTGGCAGAAAAATTGGAATGTGGTGTGGTGTGTGTTAGTGAAGTGAGTTAGTTAAGTGTGTCAGCGCAGCTCTTATGTTATGTTAGTTATGTTAATGGCTCTGTTTTCCGCATTTAGACTCTAAGATGGCCCATTATGCGTGAAACGCAGCTCTTAAATAATCAGAGATTTTTTTTTTGTTAAAGGAGATCATCGGCTCTCCATACTTTGGCCGGCCCAAATTCGAAAGTGCCGGCCAGAGAAAAAAAATGTGTCGAACCTTACGAGTACATTGCTGTGAACATTTTTTACTATGACACCAAACGTGTATGACCATTAGTTTGGCTTTAATTGGATTTTAAAAATCTCGATTTTTCATACATTTTGTAAAAAAAAAATATTATGTCCGTTGGGAATAAAAGGGATACAGGCGTATTACAAAGGACCGTTAGAACATTTATTAGTATGGCGCCAAACTTCTATGGCCATTATTTTGACGTTTATTGGACTTTCCGTTTTGGTTAATATGTTAAAATGCCGGCCATCGAAAAAAATACGTCAAATCTGTCTAATAGTTGCTTCTCAATATTTTTTAATATGACACCAAATATCTATGACCATTATTTTGACTTTTATTGGAATTTACGTTTTAGTTCAAATGTGAAAAGTGCCGACCACCAAAAATACCATGTTGAGAGTATCGAGTAGATGCCTGTTAACATTTTTTTTCTATAGCGCCAAACGTGTATGACCATTAGTTTGCCTTTTATTGTATTTTAAAAATCTTGATTTCTTTTTTGTTTTGTTTAAAAATAAAGTGCTTTAGGCAAAACTTGCGGTACGGCGGATTACAAAGGACCTTTAGAACATTTAATAATCGAGCACAAAACATTTTTGACCATTATTTTGACTTTTATTCGTCTCTCTTTCCGTTTTGGTTCAAATGGGAAAATGTCAGCCAGCGAAACAAAATAAGTCAAATCTTTTGGTAAACGACTTGAAACGTATTTTTTTACTATATTACCAAATATCGACTTTGGCTTTTATTAAACTTTTTAAAAAAATCTTTTTTTTATATACATTTTAACAATGACAATAAGCAGAGCTTTCCCTATTATTTCCCTTTTTTATTAGTCAGATAAATACTTTGTGTTTTTGTTTTGTGTGTTGTTAGGTGAACTTCTATATTAATACTATCTGATTTTAGATATGACGTTGGCTGTAGTTTTTGCATTCGACTCAAGGTTACGGCCTAAGTTTAGGTCGAATTATGGTATTGATTCATCTTGACCGTAGATGGTTACCACCCTCCAAAGATAAGCTTGCCATCTAGTGACGAAACTCGTATTTTGGCATGACGTCTGAAGTAGCTGTTAGGGAAGACAGGAGTCGGGCAGTTGTACTTTGCATGTATGCCGATCACAATGTCCTGGTGCTACTCGGCCGACATAGCATCGTACCTCACTTTTCTTTAAAAAAAATAAGTTTCTAAAGCATGTATCACCATCAGGTGAGACAGTGGTCAAACGAAAACCTATTTTTGATTAATAAAAATGTGTCCAAAGACGACCACGATATTACGCCTTTACCTGCATTATCGCCAGATAAAACTTTTTTCGCCAAAGTGTAGGTATCTATGAAAACTCCAGATTTTTGAGAAATCTAATTGAGTTCAAAATAGTGGTCATAGACGTTTAATGTCATAGTAATAAACATTCTGACGATCCTTTAAATAACGCGCCTGTCATATTTTATTTTATAACAAAATAAATCAAGAATCGAGATTTTAAAAATCCAACAACAGCCAAACTAATGGTCATACACGTTTATTGTCATACTGAATAATGTTTACAGGTATCTACTCGATAGTTTTGACATGTGTTTTTGCTGACCGGCACTTTTCACTTAGAAACTAAAACGTAAAGTCCAATAAAAGCCAAAATAATGGTCATAGACGTTTGGTGCCATAATAATAAATGGTCAAAGGGATAAGTTATAACAGGATATACCAATATTGTTTCTTGGCCGGCACTTCACATTTTCACCAAAATGTATGAAAAATACAAGTTTATTTTTTAATTCGAATAAAAACAGAAATATTGACGCTACGGCTTTGGTGCCATAGTAATAAATGCTCAGATGGATAAGTTCTAAGGATATATACCATTATTGTTACTTGGCCGGCACTTTATATTTTCACCAAAAATGTATGAAAAATACAGTTCTTTTGTGCTTTGGTGCCATAGTAATAAATACTCAGTCGGATAAGGTCTAACGGAATATAGTAAAATTATTTTTTGGCCGGCACTTTGACTTCTGGGCCGAAATCCGATGATCTCCTTTATCCCGAGAAGGAGCAGGAAAAGGAACATAGCTATACAGCCTGGTCAAATAATCAGAGAGAGTGAATATGGATAGTACCTTCTCCCATATTGTACCAGGCTCTGTCTAATTTCTTTTCAGCTTCTTCCCACTCTGGGTCGTCAACGTCGGCCCCACGTCTTGAACTTGCAAACCTGGAAATTTTAATCATTGTAATAAAACATACTTATAAAAGATCACGCCGTTTTCCAGTTGGGGTAGGCAGAGACCACGGAATTCCACTTACTATGACCCTGACACACCACAATAAACAAAGACAGATCTAAAATTAATGAAAAACATTTTATTTTTCCTATTTAACTTATTTATGAATTTTAATCAATAAAAACGTAATAAAAGTCAGACATTTTATGACGTCACAGTGTGCTTTTTCATACAAATTGCCTAGTAATTTCGTGTTTTGATGTTTAGTAAAAAGTAACTGATTTGACTAGTTAGAAAGTTTGGAAACTGGCCTATTGTGTTAGTGAAAATCGCATACTAATAAAAATATACTCACTTATGCGGAGTAGCTCTAGGAGTATTCTCATACGGTCGTCCTTTATAATCTCTCATTGGACGTCCACCTCTGTCACTTCTCTGAGAGCGTTCAGAAGTTCCCGCATCTTTAGGCAGAGGAGTCGGGAAGTCCCAGCTAGATTTACGCACTGTACCCCTAGGGTCATCATCATCGTCATCCCAGGCTGTTTTGTCTGTAGGTTTCAAGACTTTCATACTGAAAATTTTATAAAAATAATATTTATTTAAGTATGGCATTTTTGCCATTTTTTTAGGACTTTTCAGGCTTGAATCACCTGATTGTCCGAAAAAGTAAGATGATTCCGTGCTTGGGAGGGCACGTTAAGCTGTTGGTCCCGGCTTTTAGCCGTAAAAAACACCTCCACCAACCCGCATTGGAGCAGTGTGGTGGAGTATGCTCCATACCCCCTCCGGTTGATTGAGGGGAGGCCTGTGCCCAGCAGTGGGACGTATATAGGCTGTTTATGTTATGTTATTTTTGCCAAGAATATTTAATTAAGTTTTGCCAATGAGGATAAAAACTGCTTATTTCTCCCGTCAAGTGTCGCTACTGTTGAGTGTTCTTAAATTTTGACAGTTCCCCATACTATTTGAGTAAACAAACATGTTGTTTTGGTTATATTTTTACTTTATAACCCATTGCACAGCGTTTAACTACAAAATAATAGTGTTATATTTATCCCCTAAAGATTAGAAAGAAGAAATCTTAGAAATACTTATTTTCAATCAAAACTGCCTTTTTCCAACTATTGGCTTTTCTTTTTCGTAACTCATACTTCACATGGAATACACTCCACGTCACTCCACATTTTATAGCAATTTATCATAAATTTTGAGGAGCTCGGTGGCGCAGCGGTAAACGCGCTTGGTCTGCGATTTTTGAAGTTAAGCAACTTTCGCAAAGGCCGGTCATAGGATGGGTGACCACAAAAAAAAAGTTTTCATCTCAAGCTCCTCCGTGCTTCGGAAGGCACGTTAAGCCATTGGTCCTGGCTGCATTAGCAGTCATTAATAACCACCAATCCGCACTGGGCCCGCGTGGTGGTTTAAGGCCCGATCTCCCTACCCATCCATTGGGACGGCCCGTGGCCCAGCAGTGGGGACATTAATGGGCTGTTGATGAATGAATGATCATAAATTTTAAATGGATAGTGTGGAGAACTGTCACAATTCAGGAACAGTGCTGCCGCCTACATTTGAACTTCTAGTTTTTATCTTCATTTTCTGATCTGTAAGTCAGTGTATCTTGTTATAGGCCTCTTCTAGAATAATAATGACAATAAATATAAATTACTGTGAACACAGGACCTATAGTACAGAAACATTGAAATACACTAATACTCTTAATACCAAACGAGTTAGTGATGAATGATTTTTACAGTTTTACCATCCTCTTTAACATATTTCTAACCATTAACAAATATTCAGAACCCTTTTTTCGAACACAATAAAGAAATACACATTACCTCGGAGTTCTTGGTTCATCTTTGAATCTGGGTTCATAGTAGCTTCTTCTAGAGCTGTCTCTTTCACTCCTATCTTTCCTATCTTTGTCTCTGTCATCTCGTCTTTCTGAGTCTCTTCTTCTATTCCTGTCTCGATCCCTCCTATCACTATCCCTATACCTGTCCTTGTCTTTTCTGTCATAGTCACGTTTTCTATCTTTGTCATATCTGCTACGATAGTAACGGTCGTCTTCTTCATCCTTGGAACGCGATTTCTTTTCTTCTGACGTCGAATTGTGAACACCTTTCTCTTTTGTTTCCTTTTCTCGTCTGTAATTTCAGGATGTATGTCAAAATTGCTAGTAAACTGATTATTATTCTTAAGAAACAAATAGTATACAGTTCTGTGGTTATAATGTCACAAGATGAAGCACATTCTATATCTATAAGTGAACAAAACAACAGTCTGCAAGTTTTATACATTGTAAGTATTCTAACCTAAAAACCTATTAGAAAAATAAATCCATTACCTCTGCAATCGCTCCAACATGCGTTCCCTTGCTTGTTCTGATATACCACCAGTATATGTTGGAGTTTCTTCATTGTGCCTCCTGTATTTACGCTCTTTAGAACTGGTGGAGGCACTTTCGCCCTCGGCCTCTTCATCATCATTTTGAAACGATATGAGACGGTTCTGCTTTCTTTTAGCAGCTGCTAGCTTATCTAAGCCCAGTAACGAGGGCTTTGCAAACTGAAATTCACCAGGGTTCTCCTTCTTTTTGATGATTAAACCGCCAGGAGCGTCACCCGACGTACCTTCTAAACGATGCAAGTTTTCGTCGTCCTCTAACATCGTAGTAAAGTTTTAGTATTGCCGATAAACAATAAATGATTTGAAGAACTGCACTAAATTTGTTTTAACACAGTTTTCATAGCGAAATTCAAATAATTTAATTGCAAAACATTGCGTTATCCAAAACAACAACGATCACATTGACAGTTTGACAATAACATGACACTTGACAGTTTCAAAAAAATTGCCAGGCGAAAAATTTTGAATGGATGGGTTCAAATTCGTATATTGTTCGTATACCACAGTTTTGGCAGGAATTCATAGTAAATAGGGTTGTCTTGTTTTATTTCGTTTTTTTCTTATTTTTATTGCTAACCATACTGAACTGCACACAATATACCTACAGAATGGAGAAATCGGACTGAGCGTGTTATTAAAAGTCGAAAGCAATTGCAAAGATTTTTTTTGGCACCCTTTTTTTTGACGTGACTGATTGTAGATTTGCCGCAGATGGCATTAACTACTTGGCCGGACAAATTTATGGCACCCGATTGTCTGCGAAATAATGATGAATACCTACTTAGAAATCAGATTATTAAAAAAAATCTTAATGTTGAAAAATGTTATTATAAATGTTATATTGTTATTGAAAGGTCTTTTTCACATAATGTTTTACCGGGCTCCCTGGTAAAACTAAAGATCAACTAATAAGTTGAGTCAAGGTGTACTCATAAAATTTTGTAACAGGGTAACAGTGGTGGCGGTTTTAATCCCTTCGATTTCGCATAGACCGCGCGTTGATTGTCCTTATGTTTTCTCAAAGGATTAAGTTACCAAATGATAATTCACGATAAATTAACACATAAATTCAGGGATTTTCGAGACATTTCGTAGTGTAATCTTCTAAATAGGTAGCCTCTTAAATCGGCTTTCCATTTCACACAGTTGTGAGAACAGCGATTTCGTAAATAATTCGCGAGTATTAGATAAATATGAGAATTAGATTAAATATGTGGCTACCCATGAAAATTGTGGCCGACATGACTTTTCAGAAATAATGCCCAAATAAATAATTTATTATCGCATTTTAGCATCAGAAGCGAAATCCGCGAAGAACTCACGAGATCATTCGAAATCGCATGTCGTGTATAAGGCGGTGTGATAGGGTCCTTGTACCTCGTGTCTTGGCAAACAATAGTGCATAAGTACAGTGATACATAATACTTAACACTGGCGATTAGGTGCCTCACAAGAATATAGGACAGAATTGTGTACAAGTATAATCTTTTTTTTTAACGTGACTTATTGTAGATTTGCCGCAGATGGCATTAATTACTTGGTCGGACAAATGGGGAGCGCTGAAGGCTCTCACCTGGTAGGTACAACGTTTAAGACAACAGGCTTGAGGGTGCCCAGTTGGGCGCGAACCTCGGCTCAGGGCGTCTTCTGAGAGGAAAAATATTTGAAAGAATTAATCGACCTAGTGGGTCGATAGCGATAAGCGCTGATTGAGGGAAATCGTCTACCCCGCCGGCGGGGTCGGTATCGGGATTCTACAACTATAATCATCTCTAAAACAAATCAATTATTTTACTTTGCAACTTCATACTTGTTGTCGTTGTGTTATTTAAAAAGTATCGAAATGGCTGAATGTAAAACTGTAAAAATAAATAAATAAATAATAATAAATAAATAAAATACACATACATATAAATACTTACATAAATAGCATATATGTACCTAGATACGTCCACTGCTAGGCAGAGTCCTCCCCTCAATCAACCGGAGAGGAGGTATTGAGCATATACGTCACAATGTTCTACTGCGGGTTGAACTTTCACAGTTACGCCAGAAATAACAACTGTTTTTCCTTTTATTCAAAATTATCAAACGGATTTTCATCATTATTTATATCATTATGATCATTAGTTATTTTGCTTATAGTAGTTATGAGTTTCAAAGTTATGCTTAAAAAGTTACGACAAATAATAGGACAAGTAATAGTAGGTACGTCATGGTAAATTATTACATAAAATTTTATGAGTAAAAATAGATAACCAATGGAACCTTATGCGAATAAGTAATACTTTGTGCGAATGGAACCCTATGCGAATAGGACTTTGCGTGAATGGGATTTTGCGTGAATGGGATTTTGCGTGAAATGAAAACCCACACTGGGTCTTCATTATTATCAAATGTTGCTGTAAGTTGTATTTTGATTACTCGTAGTTCTGCCGTTAGTGCCCATTATAGATAAGCGGGCGTGAGTTAAGGTACTTAGTTGTAATATCCTTAATCACCCTGACACCAGGTATGGTGTGGTTGGTCATCGGCTTTCAACCTTTTAAAAGCTTGGCTAATATCGATTGTAAACCCCTATTTATTCTTTCTATATCTCGTATAAGATATATAATATTAACATAGTCGGTTCTATGAAATGAAAAGTATACGGTTCAGCAACCTTGCTATCCAATTATAGCCAGCTCTGTAGTTCCGAATACAGAGAACTAAATTGTCAACGTCGGCAGTAAGAAAAAATCGTATATATTGAAGTAGGTGTATATCTACTCAGTGAATTAAATTATCATGCGAATGTCTTTTTTACATGCTAAACAAGATAATTGCTCACTCGTGTAGATAATAAACTACCCCTAGTCATTTTATACCAGCTCAGCACGGAAATCACTCACGCAAATTAGTGCCAAGCAATTAGGCAAGGACATAAACAATATTCCCTTAAAATTGCACATGCGAATGAATCTTTTCATTTCGCCTAACTATACTAAAATAGAACAGTATGAGTACACCTCCTGTGGCATAGAGACGTGCCGTCTATGCCAAACTTTATTTTTTTTAAAGTACGCGTTCCCGCGCGATTGCTATCATCCGCTTAATTCAAAGTGCCGCTTTTTTTCAGGTCTTTTTAAGTGCGAATTACTCCTGTTCAATTTTCTTGATGTGATTCAGTGAAAATCCTGTTCTACAGGGCTTTGATGTTTTAAAATTAGTCTGTGTTTTGTGAGCGACGATGCGTGACAAGGTCGATTTAGGGACAATTTATAGCTGACATAATATAGATAATTCTGATTTTGACAAGTTTTATATCAGTGTAGTGTGTGAGTTTTATTTTTAAAATGACGGATGACGATAATCGGAGTGAGAAGGAGGCGGCAGCATTAGCTTCAGGTTTGTCACATGATTTTGTATAACAAGTGTATATTATATTAAGTAGTAGGTAATTTATTTTTCTTCTTCTTTGCGAGTCGATGGCGATCGATATTAATTTTTTGCTGACCAATCATTTATTCTAATTTACTTAGTACAAATTCTTATCATACTTGATTACTGAATTACTAGATCTTTGAAAATGACCAAAATAACAAAACAAAATAAAGTGTAAGTACTTAATTCTTTATTTCTTCTGACCATTACTTAGGATTGGTCGTGCACAGAATCACAGAGGCTTGGCAATAAATCTTAATTGCCTACGATGTCCGAGTAATTGCAAGATATACTCAGATAGAGCGCGGTTTCTTCGCAAAATTACTAGACTTAGTGAGTAGATCGCACCGAATGTTTTATTTTTAGTGCAAATACAATAATGAATCATATTTATAAAATACTTTCTGACGATACATTTATCAAATTTATATAATACCCACCTACTTTCCGCGGAAAAGCGGAACTATTATTGCAGCTTCTCATACAAATATTTGTTATTATTTTAGCCAATGGATGACGATTATAATGATAATCTTTACCGTTTACCATTAACACTATGAAATAATTTTAAGTATTTTCCAAAGAGGTAATAATCATATTCGTTTAATTATTTCGGGTACTGGCTGAATTCAGTGTAAAAATAGTTTTAATCGCCTTTTGCGCTAAAAAAATAATTATTCCACTTTATTTTTAATCTTATAAAATGTTTTTTTTTTTTACGAAAGGTGACCAGTGACAAGATTCATTCTGTAAAAGAAATAATAAAATCTCTTTCTAGAATTAAAATAATTAAAACATGAGAAATATTTTTATAAAATCCCAATAACTTGATGGTTTTAATTTAACTAAGTAGGTAATATTTATTAGAGGCCACTAAAAGTAGGTAGGCATCGCCCAAATAAACTTAGTTCACGGTAATTAATTATGAAGTTTAAATTCTTCCGTGCGTAATTAATAATTCTTGTCTATTTATGACATTCGTTGCTTTCTTGAGAAAGGCAATTTTCATCTCTACGTTATTTGGGATCTTATTATTATAGGCTTTCCCGGGATTCTGAGGTCAGAATGTTGGGTTTATTTATATTTGCGGCTTATACGGACCGTCTTGGGGTTATTTACGAAAAAATGTAGGTACCTACTTACGTTCTTTTATTATGAAAATGTAGTAGGCCAACGGATTATTGTAGTCATAATGTATTTATGAAGGCTTGGTCGGTACAATCGGAATACGTAGGCCTTGGCGAACATGCGATGTAATTCAGGATGTTTAAAGAAAGGCAGGGTTAAATGCAAAAAGTGTTTTACAAAAAGTGAATTGATTTATAACAAAAGTCATGTTGTATAGTCCATTATCCCTTATATTTCGCTCTGGTTGATAGAGCGCAGGCCTGTGCCTAGTTGAACTTTTTTTACGTCACTTATTGTAGATTTGCTGCCGTACGTAGGTATACTTATGTCATTTAACTACTTGGCCTTGGCTGGAGTTTAGTTGGAGGACGTATTAGGCTGTTTATGTCATACGTATACTATTTGAAATACGGTTGCTAGTGTAAGCAATAAAGCAATTTTTTGTATGACGACCCCAAAATTAAATCGTCAGCCGCGGAAATTTTGTTGGGTTGTAAAATAGTATTTCTCAATACTTACTGTAAAGTTTCGTCGCCTGAGGAATTAATGCTGATGGTCCAATACTTTCCTTTCCTTTTTACCTTTGATGGGTTTTCTCTTGACCCCAGACTTGCCCAAAGGCATTAACGAGGCGTAAGATGGAGCGACCTCGCCCAGAAGATGCCTGTTCATTCTGGCCTTGAAAGCACCAGTGTTATATGCATTCGGAAATATAGAAGACGGCAAAGAATTCCACTCCGTAGCAGTGCGCATAATGAAGGACGATGCGAAGCGCTTTGTGCGAATAGTTGGGATATCCACCAAATAGGGATGGAACCCGGCCGTACGTTTGGAAGTCCGAAGATAAAAGGGGGATGATGGAATGAGCTCGTGTAAATCGCGGGCACACTCCCCGAAGTGCAGTCTGTAGTATACCGACATACTGGTGACTTTTCCTTCGTCGCCAAGTCCTACAAATGAAATGCACAGCTTTAATGCCAGACACAAACGACTTCAAACAACAGACACAGGCTTCCTTTTCAATGTCACCATTGTTTACTTAAATCTTGATTTTGCGATAAATTCTACTTTACTGTGGGCGTAATATTAAAATTATGAATAAAAAAAGCGGCCAAGTGCGAGTCGGACTCGCCCATGAAGGGTTTCGTAACAGCAAGTAACATAATATAAAAGTAAATTAGAAAGAAAGAAAGAAAGAAAGAAGCATGCTAATCTACATCATATATTTTTTTAAGTTTTACGCTCCTCTTATTTTAGAAGTTACAGGGGGGGACACACACATTTTACCACTTTGGAAGTGTCTCTCGCGCAAACTATTCAGTTTAGAAAAAAATGATATTAGAAACCTCAATACCATTTTGGAAGACCTATCCATATATACCCCACACGTACCTATGGGTTAGATGAAAAAAAAATTTTTTAGTTTCAGTTCTATGTATGGGGACCCCCAAAATTTATTGTTTTTTTTTTCTATCATTGCATAAAAATCTTAACGCGGTTCACAGAATACACATATTTATCAAGTTTCAACAGTATAGCTATTATAGTTTCGGAGAAAAGTGGCTGTGACATACGGACGGACGGACGGACAGACAGACGGACGGACAGACATGACGAATCTATAAGGGTTCCGTTTTTTGCCATTAGGCTACGGAACCCTAAAAAGGCGTATGGTAATGATTACTTGTAAAATGAATTATTTTTTAATTAAACTTCTTTTGTGACGGAATCTTGATAGTCTCCAAGGAGTACTTATAATAATTTAATTATGATGATGGCTTGTCGTTCTGCCCACGCCGATAGGAATTATAGACGTCCATTAAGTCTCTTTACTGTATTCTATGTAGGTACTGGACTAATGTTTTATATTAATCTGACTGTAGACAAAATTTTCAGAAATATAGAGTCAGAAATCTTAGAAATTAACGATAAAAAAGTAGCAATTTTATTAATTTTTTGTAGGTAAATAGTTACGTTACTTTCGAAAGACCAATCAAAATGGTACTATACAATTCATATATTATAATATAATATGTATACACACTTGAGGAGCTGGGTGGCGTAGCGGTAAACGCGCTCGGTCTGCGATTGTTGAAGTTAAGCAACTTTCGCAAAGGCCGGTCATAGGATGGGTGACCACAAAAAAAAGTTTTCATGTCGAGCTCCTCTGTGCTTCGGAAGGCACGTTAAGCCGTTGGTCCCGGCTGCATTTAGCAGTCGTTAATAACCATCAATCCGCACTGGGCCCGCGTGATGGTTTAAGGCCCGATCTCCCTAGCCATCCATAGGGAAGGCCCGTGCCCCAGCAGTGGGGACGTTTATGGGCTGATGATGAATATACACACGCTTCTCGCCAGTTGTTTTAAGTCCCATGTTGAAAGAGAATAGGTATTACGTGGAGAGATAATACCTACCTACCTATTACATGTAAATGAAGGTTTGCTTTATAGTACGTACCTATATAATTTTGGGGAGGTCTGTGACCAGCAGTGGGAGGTATTTTTTTTATATCAAGGTTGATTGGTATAACGGAAGGTTACATTTAGAGTTCAATAACCTTGTGAATATCTTGATTAACAATGTTAATTTGTTTCTTTCGTAGTTGGTTTTCCATTTTGTTCTACACTCGTTTAATTAATGTTTCCTTTGAACTACGCGTGTGAGTAGAAGTTTTGGGGTTAATTTAGGAAGGTACAAAGACGAAACGGGTGACTGATAAATTGGTACCAAAAGTACCGTCCCGAGTACCAATATGTATACACTTCGAAACCATGTCACATTAACTTTTTGGACAAATTAAACCGTAAGTCTCATTAAATGTCAAATATGATAGTGCGACAGGGTTCTAAAGTGGGTACATGATATTGCTCATGACAGTACGTCACTGTGGTCTTGTGGGTACGTCATTTTGGTCCTGTGGTACACCCACTTGTGTAAATAGTAAGCGGAACTAACGATTTAACGTGCCTTCCGAAACATTAATCGTCGAACTTTCGTACAATCAGGTCATCTCTAATTTAAGAACCACGCTCTTGTCGGTGTAGAATTCTCCATTCTTGTCTATCAAAGGCCAATTCCTTCACTTCCTTATAAAACACGACGTTCGCCTTCTCTTTAATCTGTTCTATGTAAGCTTTTCTTGGTCTTCCCCTTCCTCTCTTTCCTTGTAGCTTCCCTTCTATGATGTTTTTAATAACTTCGTCGTTTCATATTAAGCGTCCAATCATCTTGTCTCTACTGTCCTCAATAACTCTCAATATTTGCCTCTTTTCTCTTACTCTCACTAGCACTTTCTCATCACGTATCGGTTGTTTTGGTAAACAACCTATATTGTTCTTACCAAATTAGGTAACAAAGTGATTTTTGTGATATGTCCCGACTGGGATTTGAACCTGGGACCTCCGGATCGTGAGCACAATGCTCAACCACTGGAGCACCGAGGCCGCTGCAACAATCCAGTATGATTCAGAATACTAATGCAAATTAGAAAAAGCAGTGTCTATAAAAATGTTCATCCAAATAGATTGGACTAGAAATTGCCCACTCACCCGAGATGAAGTTTATGCAGACGAACGGTTTTAAATTATTCCTTTTTTATTTAGTAATTTAATATAATCTAGGTACTAAAACTCAAGATACACAGAGGTTGTGTCGGAAGCGTTCCGGCATAGAATAAAAATAAGTAGGGAAGGAATATTCTTTCCTTCGAGTCGCTTGACTCGAAAGAACGCTTGACTCTTACTGAGAGGACCACTTAACTCTTACTTCCAGTGAAGTCGAAAACAAATGACTTCCGAATTTGTTTTAGATTTCATTGGATCGTATGTTTATTTCGTACTCAACGGTGTAGGAAAATCTCGGGAGGAGACCTACATTCCCGAGAAATGCGTTTCAAAAGTGATTTCCTTTCGCGGGTTGGAACTGTTGGAAGATCAGACAGGCAGTCGCTTCTGTAAAACACTTGTAAAATTTTCAAGTTAGGTAGGCGGACTCCTCAGCGTTCCCTATTTGTCCGGCCAAGTAGTTCATGTCTGAGGTGAAACGCCAAAAAAGGTCAAACGCTCTTGGGCCCGCTGTACCGATTATGCGTGTCTGAGGCCTTAAAGGTTGGATGGTTGCTAAGTGTTTCTTTTAAGGTTTTCATTACTTTTCACAGGCACTTTGTATGATTGATTCTTGGTAGGTATCATTTGATTTGATTACTTACCAAAATTTGGGATAGCGTGATGATTGAAAACCTTATTGAGTTTCCTAATCAATGTAGGCGGAGGTCAGTGACACTTTAAACCAGGTTCTTATCTTCTCCCCCATCTTTTGTTCTACTTGTATTAGATTAGGTTCCTTTTTTTGACGTGACTTATTGTAGATATGCCGCCGCCAATGGCATTAACTTCTTGACCGGAGAAATGGGGAGCGACGGGGGTCTTACCCGGGTCAAAATATAAGACAACACCTTTACCGGTTTATTCGTTGAACTTTGGCGACTTGAAAACGATTCAGATAAATCGAAGTTCGGAATTTGGTACCGGGAAATTTGAAGCAAGAAAGAAATGTTTTTTATATAGGGACACTGTTGGCAACATCAAAGTCTTAATATACTTATATATTTTTATTGTAATATTATTATATTTTACTCTTGCAATATTACCATGGACTTTACTGACGAGGCATGTTTTTCTTGTCTCTTTAACTTATTTAAATAATTTCCTAGTTTATCCATTACAGTATATTTTAACAGCATCTCGAAGAAGTTTTATACTGGAGCTAACACCGCCTTCAACCGACACCACAGTAACAAATATAAAACAAAACAACTTACTTTCTTACTAACTTTATGCTGCTTGAAAACAAGAAATAAACACTTTTTTTAAACACGGAATAACACATACAATCTCAACACGTAATATAAACAACTTACACAAGAGAGTACAAATAAATTTCCGTTGTTCATTTGTTTTACCCGATAGGGCCCTAGGCTTGAGGGTGCCCACTAGGGGCGTCGTCTGAGAGGATCTTATTTGTTAGACTTAATCGACTCTAGTGGGCCGATAGCGATAAGCCCTGAATGAAGGAAATTCAAATTAAAAAAAAAACTTTATTCAGTAGTTAACATAGTTACTCTTTGAATCGACAATTTTTACATAACAAACGTCTCATCCGCCTAAAACTACTGCAGCTTCTCACAACCTGTATGTATAGCCGGGGAAAAGAAGCTGCAAGACAAACCACGGCACAGGGCCCTAGACGTTCTTTAAATAATCTTTTTCGATCTTAATCGGTCTTTAAATCGTCAACCACACCGGTGGAGTCAGTATCGGGGTCTTGAAGTGTTTGTTGTCGCGAGCTGATTAGCCGCCTCTATGGATAGAGTCCCTAATCAGATCGTCAGAATACAGGTTAGTGACATCGTAACGAAAACTTTGAGGGATTATTCGACCATGATTCTGAGTTGGTATCAAGTGGAATTATCCGTCACAAATGTATGAAACTAAAAGTAATTTAAAAAACACTAATATTTTCATAAATTTTCCGATAGGGAATCACTCCGTTAGTATTCGTTACGTTGTCACTAACACCCATACTTGTATGGCTAACTGTACGTACTTAATTATACGGGGTGTAAATGACACACACACACTAATACACTCTCCTTCAGCCCCCGATGGGTTTCGAGACAAACCTTTGTTGTAACAGCATCCCTAAAACCATGTATTAGCATAAGGTAAGGTCACAAGGCTCTTATGCTCATGACAATGTGTGATTGTATTTGTATTCGATCACCGAGCTTTTTGTCTCGAAACCCATCGGGGGCTGAAGAACTTTAAACAGGGTGTGAGAGTGTGTGTTATTTACACGCCGTATAAGTGTGCTATGTTTACATGCACGGTCACGAGCATTAATATGTATACGCTTCGGTACCATGTCACATCAACTTTTTTGACAAAGTGAACTGTAAGTCTCACTAAATGTCAAATATGTTAGTGCGACAGAGTCCTAAAGTGGGTACATTATATTGCTCATGACTGCACATGCTTGTAAACATAACACAAGATCACGACTCCCAATTGTACTACTGTATTGTATCGGTAGTCAGAGGTAAATCTTTCATAAGATAACTAAGTACCTACGCCTCACTAAGCTTTCTGTTAGACCAACGTCATAGGTGAGCCGTATCGCCGTCTATAATGGTTAGTGTTTTTTGTCTATGCTAGTGGTTATAGTTTCTAAATAAGTAGTTTAAATTATTTACATTACCATGGATCGCCCTCTGTGGTCCAGTGGTTGAGCGTTGAGCTCACGATCCTGAGGTCCCGGTTTCGAATCCCGGTGAGGACATATCATAAAAATCATCTTTGTGATCCCCTGTTTGTTTAGGAGATTACAGGCGGATCACCTGATTGTCTGAAAGTAAGACGATCCGTGCTTCGGAAGGCGCGTTAAGTCTGTGGTCCCGGTTACTACTTACTGATGTAAGTGTGTAATCGTTCAATAATAACCCTGACACCAGGGTTGATGAGGTTGGTAATTTACCTCACAATCCACACGATAGAAGAAGAGAAGACAATGATCGTCAAATCGTTAAATGATAGTTGTTTGTAAATGTTTATTTCCTTTTGGTGGTTGCCGGGAAGAAATTGCTCTAGAGCAATAAGGCCGCCCAAATTGTACTGTATTCATGTGTTATGTCTGATTGTTGAAATTTAGTTCTGTGCAATAAAGTATATTTGATTTGATTTGATTTTGATCGTCAATGATTAAGTAACTTTGTAAGTAGTCAAAAGTTATGATGGAAATTAATTACAGTATCCGAACAATTCACCAAAATGTCTCAAAATAGAGGCAATAAAAGTTAATTAGCTGAAACGTAGGTATATTTAAAGTGTCGAGGCGATGTATCAAAGCTGTGGACAGATGGGCAAGTAGCCAGAAATCAATAATTTTGTAAGTAGGTACAGAAACACGAAGACTTTATAGACGGTCCATTTGAAAAAAAGAAATAATTTTATTTCTTAAAAAAAATAACATAAAATTATTTTTGATATAATCTTCATGACTATTCGGATCATCGGAGGGACTGGAGCATGGGAATGTTCCCGTTATAAAAACTCTTTAATAGGAACATACATACATACATAAACTCACGCCTGTTTCCCATCGGGGTAAGCAGAGACTAGAATTCCATTTGCTTCGATTTAGTAGGAAACTGGCTGCTTTTTAGCAAATTATTTTTTCTTGTACTCTGGTCCTATCTACATTAATCTTTCGAACGCCGGAACGCGGATCTCGACCAGACACAATGTAAAATCTATTGTGTCTGGTATCTCGGCATATGAGAGGTTAATACTAGGTAATAAGTTTTACTGTCCCACTTTAGGGACGTTCCCAGAAACGGCACACCATTGGACTGGACGGAGATCGCACGGGACCGCGACTTATGGGAAGACATCTCCATGTCTGCAAAGGCCTCCGCCTTTGCCCAGCAGTGGGATCAAATGGGCTAGTAATAATAATATTTATTTCTTTCCGTCTAGGTTGATGCTCATTCAGAGCGACGAACCAAAAGGGCCCTATCTCACAAGGTGCAACCACGGTCGCGTCACCAACAAAATGTATTTGTAGCAATCCACAAGACACGGTGTCAACTGCATACCAAACGAAACTATTTCTATATTATACCACTTATTAGCAGGTTGTAAGCTATAAAAAAAACTCGAGTGTTCTTTTCAAAGTGCGTTGGAAATAGTTTGACACAAATCTTGAAGGTTTGGCAGAGTCTATGTCACATGGGGGCCTGTTGTATTTCCTAATGTTTATAGTCCTAAAGTCGATTTTCCGAACATCATTTTCCTAATATTTAATTGTACTAATGTTCGATCATCCTAAATATTGATTATCCTACCGTAATACTTGTCCTAATATTCTTTAGTTCTAATATTAATGTCCCTAAAGTTTGAAATTCCGAATTTTTCATTCCCTATATGATCTATTTGACATATTTTGGTTAGTTGTGACCATCGAGGCCCGAAGGGCCGAGAGGCGGCGGTGAAGATTTGTTTCGTAACGACAGCAGTCACGGGTGCGAGCGAAGCGAGCACGGAAATTCGCGGCACCCCGACACTGTAGATATAGGTTACGAAGGCTGTATGGCAGGGGGCGAGCAAAGCGAGCCCCCTGCCATATATCCGAGTGGGTTAGGTTACTTGTGACCATCGAGGCCCGAAGGGCCGAGAGGCGGCGGTGAAGGTTCTCTATTGTATTCCCTAAAATTTCTTATCCTACTTTTTATTTTCCTTCACATTTTATTTAGGACTATACATTTTAGGAATATAAACGATTGTAACTATGGACATTAGGGCTTACCATCATTAGGATGAAAAAAAATAGGGCAATGAACACTAGGAGTTAACAAAATTGGACTAGGATCATTAGGACATTCGATACTTAGGACTAAAATGTGAAGGAAAATAAAAAGTAGGATAAGAAATTTTAGGGAATACAATAGAGAACCATGTCACATGTGTCAACGCGTTGTCACGATAATTACTGAGGGTCTTTCCAGCTTGCGTTCTTTCAAAATCATAATATAGTTGGCGTTTGGCGTTGTTCAGTTTAGGAAGTTATATTGTTATAAACCTAGAGGTAAAACCTATAGTTGTGTTGAGGAGCTCGGTGGCGCAGCGGTTAACGCGCTCGGTCTGCGATTGTTGAAGTAAAGCAACTTTCGCAAAGGCCGGTCATAGGATGGGTGACCACAAAAAAAAGTTTTCATCTCGAGCTCCTCCGTGCTTCGGAAGGCACGTTAAGCCGTTGGTCGCGGCTGCATTAGCAGTCGTTAATAACCATCAATCCGCACTGGGCCCGCGTGATGGTTTAAGGCCCATCCATAGGGAAGGCCCGTGCCCCAGCAGTGGGGACGTTAATGGGCTGATGATGATGATGATTGTTATAAACCATAGACATTTTTTGTTATTGTGTCCGTCCAACAGGCAAAGGGAGCGTAGCCAATATAGACAGTAAACCATAGCCTACTAGACAACAATTAACGCGCAACATGTAACGCTTAAGATGTACAGCAACGTTGCACAACAACGCGCGACGTTGCCAGCTGAAGCGCAACATGTCCCGCGGCTTTGTTGTTTGTTTAGAGTTTAGAGAGCAACGATAGTTGAGCATCAATTGTTGTTGAGTGTGACGCGCAACAACACTACACACGTCGTCAACGTGTAGTAGAAGCGTAGGCAGACGATGTTGTTAAACAAAAGTTCTGCGCTAACTTTTAACATGTTGGGCAACAATTTGTACAACATGTTGTTGTCAAATGTTGCCAAGTGGAAACGCGGCTTCATTCATTCTCGCGTGTCATTTCATGAATGTCGACCAATCCTTTATCCATAGACTATCACCCTACCAGTCTGTCACCATACAGTTCAAAGGCTCTATCTCACTAGGACACCATGGTTGCGTCATCAAGGTTGCGCTACCAACAAAATTTATGCAGTTGTATAAAGGCTACTTCATCCTATTGCGCAACCAATTTGTTGGCAGCAACTGAAACTCTTATAATTGACTGCTGGTCCTATAATACCATGCCTTCTACAGTGAATGTTTCTGTCCATCCCAATAGGGGTTGTGAGCGTCTGTCATACTAAAATAAAGACGAGAAAATATTATTTCCTCCGAAGTTTTGATTGGCAAGCTTTAAGTCAGCACAGTGTGAACCTAATCAACGAGTTTATTACTCGGCTGCGATTAACTGATCGTAAAGAGAAAATAGAATCATCAAATACCAAAATGTCTTCTTGTGGCTGACATCGGACAGATAGGTACAACTCGCGGTAGGGTTCTGCCCTAGTACCAGCCGTAGTAACTAGTAAATATCTAGTCACCATAGAGGACAATTTGCTGTTACACTAGGATATTTCAAGATAAATTACAAAATGTTAATCCACAAATGGAAGCCAGTCTAAAATGATCAAAAATCAATCTCATTTTTTCTTTTTAACTTATTTTCGTATTTTAAGTTAGAATGTGGGACTTTCCAGGATACTTTCTCCGAAAAAAAAAAACAGATGGCACTGTACAAATTGAACGTGAGAAATGCCTATTTCCTCATTGCTCGGGTACATAATTCTTCAAAATATAATAGATATAATGGCAGAGGCATATATTATATAAAACTAATATTGCTTGAAATTTGGATCACTAAGTATGGAATTATGTTGCTACTTGTACATATTGCTTCTCTTTATTTTGATCAGAATAATAATGAGTGGAAGATGTGTTGTGCCTGGGTGTAATAACAAGGGTCATCATTTATACCCAAAAACAAAGATAAAAGATGCATATGTCTGTTATCCATCAAATTAGAAGGTTAAACGAAGGCAACACTGAACAGCGCCATCTAGTATTATTTTGGGGAACGTAGCCTGGAAAGTGCTTCATTAAATCACAACGACGATGTTGGTTGCCTGCTTTTGTTCATGACGTCACTCGGACAACATTTCAGTGCAAAACATCTAGTTGGTATAATATTGAAGTTCTAACTTTTCCATATATTTTGAGACTACGATACTATCATGGATAATATGATGAATAGTATGGTTATATAAACAACAAGTTTGTGTACCTTATCGCCTTACAAATGATAGTCAATCTTGCTGGAAGAGAACATAATCCCTTTATCGGCATATTCAACATGTTGCGGAAGATAATCAGCTGAATTTTCAGCTAGGAGAGAAGCAAGATTATAGGTAGGATATATTCGGAGATAACCAGCTATGTTATACTTGCTCCTACATCAAGAAAACCAGCTGAGTCAGTATGACAATATGAATTATTGAGCGCTTCGACCAATAAACGATACGAATGCTATCTACATAGATGGACGTCAAACGGCTATTGGTCGAAGGCCTCGATATAATTCGCGCCGCGCGCGGTGCGGTTACCGTGCAGAGCCTCCTGGTATGCTCAATCCTATCACAAGCCGCCATTGCTAGCCCTTTGATGACGTAAGTGTTACCACTTTCTTACCATTAAATTGGTATTTCCAACATTACAAGGACGTAAATTTTATTATTGAAAATTAAGTGAATTACTGACTAATATATTTAATTACTATTACTTGTCACATATATAAACATCATTAAAACTGTACGTAAATCTTTTATTAAAAGTGCAAAATTTTCTTGCAAAGTAAATATAAAAACTTAACTTACGGTAATTTGTTTTTTACGAAATGGCAACGCAGGGTGAGATGACGTCAGCTGGGCTAATCTTGAAATGTTAGCTGTCACTTTTGAGCATACCTGGTATTCTTATACCATGGTTCCTACAGTAACATAATATATTATACCTATATCAATGTTATACTCTGTTGGTTTTGAGGCCAACTATTCATTGACAGATTTGTTTTAACCTCAAAACTAAAATACTGTCTATTATACTTGAAACTTTACCTTGATTCCCTTTTTTTGTATCTAAATATTATAATGTGAGGACAGTTAGTCTGTTTGTAAACAATATTATTTCATCATTCGGATTTTAGAATACAAATGTTGACATACATTTGTTGTGATGACGTTCTCGAGAGTGATCCCAAAGGGGGAATGTTCTCGTTGTAAAAACTCTTTAGTAGTAAGGACATTGGTTGCTTTTTTTTCAATTTGTTCTTTCTTGTACTCCGGTCTTATCTGCCTAAAGGTTAAGTAATGAATCTCTTTTCACATATTCTTCTTTTTTTGCGCCTTTTTACTGCCAGATACATTCCTAATTTAACTGGGGGTCTAAAAAGGCCATATTGAAGCAATTTTGCTTTTTTAACCTTAGCGAGTTTCCTGTTAGACAAGCGTGATAGTTGGTGAGTCGTATCGCCGCCTATGATGGTCGAGCCAAATGTATTAGTAAAAACTGCACTCAACCTCCTAAGACCGAATGTTCTTTATAAATCCAAACCCCATTGTTTAACTATTGTGTCTGGAAATCTCGGTCTTAAGAGGTTAAGATAAATTCATAATTGATTGCTGCAAGTTCGGTACCGGGGTTCGACCGGCGCTCCTCGTTTGATAAGCAAGGTGAATCACAGTGAAATGTTAATTCTGAAGGATGTAATACACGATCCCGGCGACCCGATTACTCTAGCCATAGAGGCGGCCAATCAGCTCGCGGCACCAAACAAGAACCTCGATACCGACCACACAACTAGTTGATAATTTCCCTCAATCAGCGCTTATTGCTATTGATCCACTAGGGTCGATTAATTCTTTCAAATATTCTTCCTCTCAGACGACGCGACGCCCTGAGCCAAGGTTCACGCCCAACTGGGCACCCTCAGGCCTGTTGTCTTAAATTTTGTACCGGGTGAGAGCCTTAAGTAATTAATGCCAATGGCGACAAATAAAAAAAGATCCAGCCCCGATCCCTAAGCAACGGGCTCCATCAAATACAGAATGTAGTTAATGCAATCTGCGGCAAATCTAATAAGTCACGAACTGAAATGTTAATAACATTGTAACAAACACCGTCCCTCACCATCATAACGACATTTCGTGTCACAACTCCCCAAATAACCGTATCGGATTGTGACATTTTTCGTTTATAAACACGACGCGAGGTACAAGAATAACAACGGCCAAGTTCACTGGGGTGACACTTGGCGATCTGCCAAGGTATTCCCGGTTGCTACTTGGTAAGTTACTGCCTTGGTAATAATGTATTTAGGGCTGCCATTTCGAAATATAAGTCTCGGTTTAAGATCCCGATATTTTAGTCTCTAATGGATGATAGCGATGCGAAGAGCGGGATGGCTGCTCCATACCTCTCTCTGTCTATTAAGGTGACGCCTGTGCTCAGAACGGCATTATATATGCTGTTTTTGTTTGTTTTTATCGCTGATCGCTCTTCCTTTCTACGTTACATCATGTCCATCTCTTTTTCTTATCGTGTGGGTTGTGAGGTGGAATACCAGCCTCATCAACCCTGGTGTCAGGGTTACTATTGAGCCGCCGCCTGACATGGCTCATATAACGACTACTTACTTGCATCAGTAAGTAGTAACCGGGACCAACGGCTTAACGTGCCTTCCGAGCACGGATCATCTTACTTTCGGACAATCAGGTGATCAGCCTGTAATGTCCTAACCAAACTAGGGATCACAAAGTGATTTTTGTGATATGTCCCCACCGGGATTCGAACCCGGGGCCTCCGGATCGTGAGTCTAACGCTCAACCACTGGACCACAGAGGTCCTTAAGGACTTCAATAATAAATGTAACTACAAGTTAGCTTTTGGTGACTTCCTTATTGCTTGCCCTGGTAGGAATATGGGGGCTGGATTGGGCAATAGCTAATTAGTTGGCGGACCGCAATTTATATTCAAAATTCTAGATTAAGAAAATTAAATTTACTTACCAGATAATATTTTGAATTTGTCAGAAAATAAATTTAAAGCTCATATGAAGCTTACGTTTTGTAAAAAAGCTTGTTATATGATTAATGATTACCTAATGACAAAATTGTCTGGTACTAAATATGTTCCTCTAATTATTAAATAACTTATAATGTATACCCTCATTGATTTAAAAGATGTGTAGCTGTTGCAGTTTCTTGTAATTTCTTCTCCTCAGTCATAAAACCTTGCGAACAGACGCAAATTCAAAAAAGTTACGTTGTCTTTCAACAAGTTCATCCATGATAATTACGTTGAATTAATGATTCTGATTGCTGATACCTAAACCTCATGTATCGGACGCGATTAATCGGGTTGAGTAATAATCCCTGTAGTTGAATTCAACCCTTAGCACTCGTGGAACTGAATGAACATTTTCATGTTTCCCAAATGGTGATGATTGACAAACAAGCGAGAGAACATGAAACTTTACAACTGTATTTCATCATATTTGTATACAAAGTCGTAGCGACGTTTCTGTTTTATACGGTTGACATAATAAATTTGCTTTGAGTAGCCACTAGAAACACGGTCGTGGACAAAATGACTAATTGTTTACATTTGCTTTGTTTTGTTTCAGGCAACATACAAATTGTTCAACACTTCTTGTTGTTTATAATTAGAACGAGTTCTGTTTCAACAATATTGTTATTTTCACGTTGGTTGAGTAATTCGCTTGTAATTCTTTCATCAAATAATGCAATTGCTTTAATGATTTTAACTTCAATAAGAATTCAAGTATAATGTACTTCCCTGATAGAATAGAATACAGAACTTTATTGTTAACATGTCGTTACCAGTCAATTACAAAAAGATAAACATTGTCAATAGGCAAAAACACCGATATACCATGGGTAATATTATTACATATTACTCATTAACTTATCAATGATTACATATTATTATAATTTTATTATCGATAACAATTATAATTAATTATAATAATAATAATAATTATTATTAATAGCCCTCAATGTCCCACTGCAGGGCAAAGGCCTCTCTTCCCTTCTTCCACTCCTCCCTGTCCCCAGCTTGCTCGCGCCACCGTTTCGAGAAGCGGTCCAACTCGTCGCGCCATCTTCTCCGTGGCCTTCCCCGACGTCTGACAGCATTTGCAGGAACCCACTCTGTAGCTTTTAATTATAATTACATTACTTTTTGTCATTATGACTGGTTTTGTCATAAGCTCTTTTATGCCATAAAATTGTTGTTCCAGTAGCCAAGGCATAAAATTTATGGAACACACGTCAATTTTTAGGCAGAAATTTAAAAAGCCCTTCCAAAATTTCATATAAGCCAATAACTCGACAGAATTAGCAGAATTGACAGCACGCGCCAAACTGGTTGCATACGACCGAGATACTTACCTATTTTATTCGGCCGGGTTATTCATTCATTTACTCATTCTTCGTAAAATTAACAGCTGTCAATCGTCCGTCCCTTTCCTTTCCGGCGGATAAGAAAATGACAGGTATAACTTAAAATACAATTAGGCTGTATTTGCAGGAATCGGGGCCACGATATAACTATTATTAGTAATTAGTTAGCCATTCGCGTACTTTAAAAGTCATTATTTTAGTTATTACTTATTACCGACTTCAAAAAAGAAGGAGGTTCTCAATTTGACCGTATGTTTTTTTTAAACCATAACTTCTTAAAGTCCACCAGTTGCACATAACGGCTACATACCACAGCACACCACACGTTGTGGATCTTCCCGGCAGTACACTTAAGAGTGTAACTGCCTGTTGCCGTGACGGACAAATTGCCCTCTCAGAGGCCCGGAGGATGCTGTCTGGGTAGATTAGTTCCTCTTGAAGAGTAGCGAGGAACTATAGCCAGTAGAGTAAAAATAATGTAGTTTGGTTTTAAATAAATAAGACTAGAGGAGATAATGATGATGACAAAAGGCATATTCATCCTCACAACAATGCGTTTCTATAGAAACTTCCTGAGTCGCACCACTAATGTGTCGAACTGTAATCAGTTCATAATAATATTAAAATGTTTTTATCACGTGCTCACGTGAAGGAAAACATCGTGAGGAAACCCACATTCCCGAAAATAGAGTTTCCTAGAAGAGAGAATAAGAATTGAGTTTAACCTATCCTAACCCGTATTGGGCTGGTTTTCCCTTCGCGGGTTGGAAGGTCAGACAGGCAGTCGCTTCTGTAAAAAACCGGACCTGTCAAATCTTCAGGTTAGGTAAGTGGACATCGTGAAAACTGGATAACTGTGAGATGATGTTTTAATATATAAAATGCGTCAAAAATGAAACAGTTTACCGCTTTCTCGTATTATCGCGATCTGTGAGGCGAATACCTAAAATGTCTGCAAATAAAACGGAATGGGAACGAACGCCTCTTGGATAGTTCTGCTTGTTTAAAATTGGATGTGCGTTGTAAAACTTAAGAGCCTAACCGTCTTATTGGCTTATAAACATTTCTATTGAATAGGTTTCCTAACGATTCTCGCCTACAAATGGTGTTGCAGATAAAACTATTAAAGACTCATTTCTCGTAAAGATAGGTACGGAGTATGCTGCTTAACCTTCTAGTTGATTGAGGGGAAGCCTACTCCAGCAAAGGAATTTATAAATATAGGTAACCTATACCTAGGTTCCGGCTTTATTTACAATGGTTATTTATTTGCAGATGGCTAACATTTGGGATTAGATCTACATTAAGTTATTTAAATTAAATTATATATTATAAATTATAAAAGAATGAAAATAATAATAATAAGTAAGTAATTGGTTTTATACTATGTCTAATAATAATGATTCTGCATAAACGTTCTTATACATTTAATGCTTGGATTTCCCGCGCGTTGTACGGTCACGAGCATTAATATGTATTTATACACTTTGGTACCATGTCACATTAGCTTTTTTGACAAATTGAATTGTAAGTCTGACTAAATGTCAAATATGTTAGTGCGATAGAGTTCTAAAGTGAGTACATTATATTGCTCATGACTGTACCGCTCAACGCCTAGCAGCATTTCCATAAACGGGACATCACCTGGTCTTCTACATAACATTTGCCTGAGCCAAGAAAAACCTTTCAATTTCGAAAAATCAAACATAACGTTCCTAAGGATTTATAAAGCTCGATGAATATAATCCTACGTCTAAGGTTGCCCAAATTTGATTAATTATTAAAATTTTAATATTTCCAATGTAATTCTCGCGTCATCCTTATAATTTACATGGCAGCTTTCGACTTAAATGAAGATCGCTTGAAGAAATTGTATTACATTGCTCGCTCGCTCAATGGCAATTGACCTCTCCGCTCTCATAAACCCGCGATGGAAAGATAACACTTATTGTCGCTTCGGGGAAACCCGCTTTATAGCTAATTTCCAGTTTGATTAAAATTCTATGCTGAAAGGTCAAGGGTCTCTTAGAGGTTAAGCTTTTTTGATATCTTAGATTAGTCTCGCGGATGGCTTCACTAAGTATTTACTTTTTTGGATTTGTAATTTCATTATTGAATTTAGGATATACTATACTACTGCATGCAGAAATTCCGCACGAAAACTCATTCACTGGTTCTTAACTTTAATTCAAACTTACAAATCAAGTAAGTATTTTACTGCACAATAAAATAACAGTTAAAACTTACGAAATACACACATAAAGAGAGTTTAAATGGGCTCTAAACTAAAGCAAGTTCTTCCAAACAACCTTTATTTTTATACTATGTATTTAATCGAATGTCTTTCGTAGCCGTGGTAGTCCAGTTTTGACTCCCAGTGTGAGACATAGTCTATCGGGTATACGGTTTTAGATCATAATTGCTCATCGTTAGGAAACTAAAGAAACTACACTCCCGAGAAATGCGTTGGAGGTATGTGATCTTGTATTGGGCTGGTTAGTACCTTCGCGGGTTGGAAGGTCAGACAAG
Source organism: Pectinophora gossypiella (assembly GCF_024362695.1). Taxonomy (NCBI): domain Eukaryota; kingdom Metazoa; phylum Arthropoda; class Insecta; order Lepidoptera; family Gelechiidae; genus Pectinophora; species Pectinophora gossypiella. The sequence continues at coordinate 14,368,580 of NC_065417.1, forward strand.
CAGTCGCTTCTGTAAAACAGCGGACCTTGTGAAAACGGGATAACGCTAGAGAGATGATAAATAGAACATTTCACTCTGATTGATCATAAAGAGTCTACTGGTACGGTCACGAGCATTAATATGTATACACTTTGGTACCACTTTAACTTTTTTGACAAATTGAACTGTAAGTCTCATTAAATCTCAAATAAGTTAGTGTGACAGAGTCCTAAAGTGGGTACATTTATATATTGCTCATTTATATATTGACCTTACGAGATCGTTGATTAACTCAGCAACATTGGGGACATACAGATGTTTTACAAGACTTGTGAATAAAACATTTAGAGTTTAAAGGAATCTTTCAATCTGTCACATTCGGCCTCTGAGGTCCAGTGGTTGAGTGTTGGTCTCACGATCCGGAGGCCCCGGGTTCGAATCCCGGTGGGGACATATCACAAAAATCACTTTGTGATCCCTAGCTTGGTTAGGACATTACAGGCTGATCACCTGATTGTCCGATAGTAAGATGATCCGTGCTTCAGAAGGCACGTCGAGCTGTTGGTCCCGGTTAGGTACTACTTACTGATGTAAGTATGTAGTCATGACATGAGTCATGTCAGGGGCCTTTGGCGGCACAACAATAACCCTGACACCAGGATGGATAAGGTTGGTAATCCACACACGATAAGAAGAAGTATCTGCCATATAGAAACCACGTTAACACATAAGCCCTTCAAGAAAGTCGCTTCTGTAAGAAAACGACTTTTGAAATCTTTAGGTTAGGTAAGCGGACCTTGTGGAAGCGGGATTGATTTGGGAATGATTGATCCGCATCCGAATGATTGAACGGGAATGATTGATTTATTGTCGGAACGGGATGTATTTTCAGTCACTTGTTAGATCGGAGAGAAAACCTGCTTATTAGTCCGTTCGTATCGTAACAATCGACTAGTCGATTATTACGCCCTCTTCAACCAAAGATACAGCATGATTAGATTATGAGGGCGAATTGTGTACGTCTGTATTTACTTATAGGCTTATCATATTGTAATCATTTTTTGTTATCAGTGGTTCGATAACGCAGGATTATATCAATACTGTGGCTACTACAAACATTTCTTAATGATACAATATAATACATATCGTCACTGGAAAGGCAAAATTACGTAAGCGCCAAAATAGGTATTTTGGGTTTTTTATATATTCGGAATCAGCGTTTCATTCTGCGTCGATCTGTCTGGGTAGCATTGCGATACGAGCACTTTTTTGGCGCTTACGTAAATTTGAAAATAGTTGAATTTTTTCAATTCCAGTTTCTTAAACGACAAGATTTTGGTGTATTTTTCGTGACTGGTGTATAAGTAATATTGTGGTCCTATATAATAACTACATATTAACTTTAAGTAAATTTGGCATTCTATAGTTTGAAAAGTATAATTTTATTAGTAATTTTGGACTACTGAAAATAAAAAATAGACTATGTATAAGTCATTTTTATTTACAGCTTTTAAAATAAGTAAGGCGTATAAGAAAAAAATGTCTTAGCATGTTTATGCAGTGAATGGCGTATAAGTAATTTTGACTTACAGTATTTAGAATAAGTAAGGCGTGTACGTAAATTTGCCTTCGCATTTTTATGCTGTTATTAAGCAAGTTTGTGGGCTAGCAGTAAGTTTCCCAGGAAGTTATTTTTTAACAATAGATCTAAAAGTAAAACTATTTTAGAATTGATTTTATAATTTATTAGCGACCCGGCTTCGCTCGGATGCAATGCTGAGGAAAAATGAAATTATTTACGACATCACATTAAAATCCTCAAAAATAACAGTATTTCTACACTATTTATTGGATGTTATTATACATACCTATAAACTTTCCTCTTGAATCACTCTATCTACTAAAGAAAATTGCATCAAAATCCGTTGCGCAATTTTAAAGATTTAAGCGTACATAGGGATATAGGGACAGAAAAAGCGACTTTGTTATACTTTTTAAGTTCTGTCGTTTGCATATTTAGCGCCAATTTTGAATTGAGAACTCAAAATTCAAATTTGTTGGAATTTCGAATATCAAAACAATTGAAAGCATTAGGATTAATGCAATTGTTTAGTCACAGCGTTGGTTTGAATCTGTCAGGTCACGTCCGAAAATGAATCTTACAAAGAATAATTTTCTATAATTTTCGAAGAGGCCTACTGCGACTTCAGTGTTTCAGACAGTTAAAATCTCTATTCCACGATGAAGTGCCATGTCTGCGAGCCATCGAACGCTGGTATTTAGAATTCGAGCGTGGACATCCGCCTTCACTGAAGATAATATCGTTGCTGTGAGACAACTAATCCTCAAAAATCGTCATGTGGCATACCGAGAATAGAGGCGTTATTAGGCATTTCAGGGACAACCATTTAAACGATATTGAATGAGGCACTTGGTGTGAGAAAACTAGTTTGCCGTTGCATCCCGCATTTTCTGACGATCATAAGGTAGCCCGCGTCAGATGGTGTAAGAAAACTCTTCAGAGGTTCAACCGAGGAGAGTCAAATCACGTGTACGACATCATCAGTGGTGATGAATCTTGGATTTATGCTATTATCCTGATTCCAAACAACAATCCACAGTTTGGGTCTTCCAAAACGAGTCAAAGTTGTTCGCTCTCGAAGCACTTCAAAGAAGATGGTGGCTACCTTCGTGGAGAAAATCGGTCATGTTGCGACAATTGCACTTGAAGATCGTAGGACGGTTAATGCAGATTGGTATACCACAAGTCATCACCGAACTTCGAAAATCTAACCCAAAGCGACGCATGATGATGCGCAGGAGTGCAGGATGCTGCACCATGACAACGCAAGCTCACACACCGCTCGTCAAACGATTATTTGAAGCAGGAAAACGTAGAAATTCTTGACCATCCTCCATACAGTCCTGACCTAAGCTCCAATGATTTCTTTACATTTCCTAAAATTAAAAAAGAAACTCTTCGCGGTCAAAGGTTCCAGTGCGGTGAAGAAGCGGCCAACGCTTTCAAGTCAGCCATTTTGAACACTTCTACTTTGGAGTGGAATAAATGTTAAATAACACCTGGTTCGAGCGAATGGAAAAGTGTATTAAACTTCGTGGTAAATACTCTTAAAAACAATAAGGGGAATTATTGAGGAATTAAAAAGACTTGACCCTTCCAGAGACTTGACTCGACTTAGAGCCACGTATGCTTGTCCTAATTCAAATAATTTTGAGCCCAAATATACTACTGCATGGTCGACTGTGCTGCCCTGCATATGTTATGTTATGTTAGTGGGCTCTGTTTTCCGCATTTAGACTCTAAGGTGGCCCATTATGCGTGTAATTGTTGACTACGTAAGCCAACCTATCTCCTTCCAGAAGCTCAGAAGCCTCCTGGGGATTTCACAGGCTTCGCGGAGCGACCCCACCCAGCGATCCACTGTGCTGCCCTGCATATTATGGACGGTGGATGACAATGACAAAATTAAGGGCAACATCCTTCTTTCAGTCATTTTGTAATATCGTCCATCTTGGATTTGAAATTTTGACATAATGACAGTATTCTGCTAGTGTAGTCCTATCTTTGATACCCATATTGAGGGGGTTGTGGAAAAATATGTACCTAGTCCGCTATTTTGGAACGGCGGCCATCTTGGATTTTAAATTTTGACATAATCACAGTATTCTACTTGTGTAGCTATTTCATTTGATACCCATATTGAGGGGGTTTGGAAAAATATGTAATCCCCCATTATGTACCGGCTGCCATCTTAGATTTATAATGTTATTGATTTTATTATATTGTATTGACATCGGAATTAAAGGTGCGTACCAAATTTCAGATCAATCTGACAACAGGAAGGTACTTAAATTGCAATATCTAATTTTGATACAAATATACCGTACGGGTTTAGCTAAATAAAACCGTTTAACCCTTTCACGGACAGAGACCATGGGTCATTGGTGGTTCATAATAGGTAGTATGGCACCTTGGAATCGGAACGTCCGTATACGTTCTGTCTTTGAAAGTGTTAAAAAGAAACTTTTACAAACAGATAACGGGTTGTACGCTATTATTTATATTTTATGAAACTTTATTTCTGGCACTTCAGTATTTTAATAGCCATTTTTATAAATCAATTGAAGTAATAAGTAGTTTAAGGAGGTATTAAGAATAATTATTTGTCTCTTACGTCTTTTTACCCATGTAAGATATTACAAAAACTTACTTTAAAGAATTTTTGGTGAACTGACATAATCAATCGATCACTTTTTAGGCAATTTTTACACAATGAGAGCAGATGTGTAAAAGTCGTTACAGTAACTTTTACTCCGCTAACATTACAGTATTATTATATTTAAAGAATTATTGTCGTTCTCGTATGCATTGTCTTAAGAGCTGTAAGTAATTTTGCTTCCAAATAATATTTTAACCAGATGGCGGTTAAGTAAATTTGCTTTACTGTAAACTGAAGTCATTTTTACGTAAGCGCCACTATATCCTAAAATAGCAATCCAACAGTTATAATATGTATTGCTGGACATAGAAAATTAAAAAACAATGTAACCTTACCTTGACATCATCTAAATTGGATAATTGGGTAAAAAGTTATGATAAAAAACGAAAAAATGAAACTTTAAACGGCTTTTTCTCGAAATGGCCTTTTGGCGCTTACGTAATTTTGCCTTTCCAGTGACGATATACTTTCGAACTTTACTCTCGCGTACTTACATAATTTTTATACGTAGTGTTATTTATAGTTTATTACCTTCCGAGGAAACACTAATATGTTATTACTCGAGTTTATAGTCAGGTTTAGTCTCTTTAGCAAGTACTCTGAATTTCATTTATTTACGGGTTAGGACCCCGATACCGACCCCGCCGGCGTGGTCGACGATTTCCCTCAATTAGTGCTTATCGCTATCGACCCACTAGGGTCGATTAATTCTTTCAAATGTTTTTCCTCTCAAACGACGCCCTGAGCCGAGATTCGCGCCCAACTAGGCACCCTCACGCCTGTTGTCTTAAACGTTGTACCGGGTGAGAGTCTTCAGCGCTCCCCATTTGTCCGGTCATGTAGTTAATGCCATCTGCGACAAATCTACAATAAGTCACGTCAAAAAAAAGTACAATCGGGTGATTGGTCTGCAATGTCCTGACCAAAATAGGGATCAAAAGATCAAAATAGAAAGATCAAATACTTAAGACCAGCCTCGTAGTCAAACGCATTCAAATCTGTCAATAAAAAATAGTATGTTGCATTCTGTAAGATTTGCGTCTGATTCCTTCGCGCTGCTTTGTAGAAACAGCTGACCGCAATTTTTGATGACATTTGCAATAGTACAATATTGTTCCCCTCCGTATGTTTCCGAGACGTTTACATTGTTAACAAATAGATTTAGAACATTGCACCTATAAATAAGCCAACGTCGTTCAAACAATTTGGTCTATAGAGCTGTTTCCTTGTTAACATGACTGTGAAATTGTAGCAATTTGACATAGTCAATTGTATCTGATGGAGATTGTGGATACCGTAGGCTAATCGTATGCAACAATAACACATAACATCAGCTCACGAGTATGTCAGAGAGGGTAGTCAGAAGTACATTCATCGGAAGATGAATTAAGAATCTACACTTCACCGAGCTTTTACTTCTGAAGTCACTGTGGACTAGCGTCAATGAGTTATTAATTTTCACTAACACATCTCTTGTACATTTCTTTATTGCACACAAATAAAACATTTAGCAATAACACAAACGGGCGATTTTATTGCTCTGCAGCAATTTCTTCCAGGCAACCACTACCAGGAATGAGCCATAAAAAAACTTGGACTTTCTTTGTTTCTTTCTTATAATAATATATGTACATTCTTATAGAATTACTTAAAAACTGTCCTGAACGCACGCTATGCCGCAGCCTGAATAATGTGTATCATCATCACCAGCCCATTAACGTCCCCACTGCTGGGGCACGGGCCTTCCTTATGGGTGGATAGGGAGATCAGTAGTGCGGATTCGTGGTTATTAACGACTGCTAATGCAGCCGGGACCAACGGCTTAACGGAAGCACGGAGGAGCTCGAGATGAAAGCTTTTTTTTGTGGTCACTCAACCTATGACCGGCCTTTGTGAATGTTGCTTAACTTCAACAATCGCAGACCGAGCGCGTTCACCGCTGCGCCACCGAGCTCCTCTATGTGTCCTCTATGTAATGTGTATAATACTTAAATATTATCGTTTATCGAAGGTTGTCTGGAAAATATCGCTTTTAGCGATAAGGCCGCCTCTGTCCACTTTTAGTTGTTAGTTTTTCCTTGTACAGATGCAAGTTCTGTGTATGAGTGAGCAATAAAGTGTTTATTAATTCATTCACTCACATTCATAATCGTGATTTTATTCCGTGAAGGTTGGTACTTATTTTTTTTTATTACGTGTAGTATTACGATATGATACGATACAAATCCTCAGGGATCTTATTAGGGAGATGTGCGTATGCTGAGCTATCAATTTACATTCGTTACATTTTTGCATACTTACGCATGAAAATATGCGCCTTTTTCTTCTTTCTTTTAAATCCTACATTTTTCCATTGAGTTTTTATTAATTAATCTTATGTTCAGTTTTCATTAACTGACTTGGCTCGACCATTATAGATGGCGATACGGCTCACCTATCACGTTGGTCTAACAGAAAGTTCGGTAAGGTCTCACTTAGTTCATCTTGAGATGTTGATCTCTGACTACCTTAATTGTGACAAAGTCGTTAAGTTTATTGATATACCTACCGTCCTACTTTGTGAAAACAAAGTTGATATCTTTTTGTATCAATTTATTCATGTTTATTGTAGTCCCAGCATGGATTATTAATGATTTCTCTTCAAAGGCAAACCTTAATAATAGAAAAATTTACTGTGTCAAAGATAAATTATAAAATTCTAATCTAATATCAGAAGCCAGTCTAAGATGATCAAAAATCAATCTCATTTTTATTTCGACTTATTTTCGAATTTTATTTCTGAATTAAGTAACAATGAGTACGACGGAGGAGCTCGGTGGCGCAGCGGTCAACGCGCTCGGTCTGCGATTGTTGAAGTAAAGCAACTTTCGCGAAGGCCGGTCATAGGATGGGTGACCACAAAAAAAAAAGAAAAAAGTTTTCATCTCGAGCTCCTCCGTGCTTCGGAAGGCACGTTAAGCCGTTGGTCCCGGGTGCATTAGCAGTCGTTAATAACCAGCAATCCGCACTGGGCCCGCGTGATGGTTTAAGGCCCGAACTCCCTATCCATCCATAGGGAAGGCCCGTGCCCCAGCAGTGGGGACTTTAATGGGCTGATGATGATGATGATGAGTACGACGATTGATCTTTTTATTGATGACGTCACAGGACAGTATTTCCATACAAACTGCAAAGAAAACTTTTGTTTCGACGCTTTGTGAAAAGTATTTCATTTGACTAGGTTGTCTATTGCCTATTGCTCATTATCTTCGTTCTTTCATTGATCAATATTTACACGTACCTTAGTAACATTTGACCATCCTTTGACAACCCCCGGGCACCCCATACATAAATCTCATTCGGTCGATGCGATGTTGGTACAGAGCGGAGAGAAGGAGAGATATGTAATTCTATATGCAGTATTATTCTTTATTCTATGCTTTTGATGAAAACAATGATAATACTGATAAAAAGTAAAAAAAAGTCTCGAAAAAACGAACCTTTGAACTTAAATCTCCATCACGGGCACACGTTTTCATTGATTGATGCTCAGTTGTTTTTAGCAGAAGATTTATAAGAAACAGGTGTTCGGAGAGCTTTTGAAAAGTGGCCTTGAGCACAGCGGTTAGACGAGCGATAGCGGAAGCGGTGTTGTGAGCGGAAATGCAAGGAAACAATATGGCGTTACGCGAAGTATCAATAACGGCGCACGGAAAAATTATGCGAAAAGAAAATTATGAAATGATATTTATGCGGAAAGAAATAAATGTCTGTTAATCGCCAGGTCGCCAGGTTTATAACGTGCGCTGATGGCGCCATTTATTGCACGAAATGTGTGCAGAACCAGCACAGTAATATGCATAAACACGAATCCATTTCTTATTATATTCGGAGTGGCCCTACAGTCATGAGCAATATAATGTATCCACTTTAGGACTTTGTCGCACTAACATATTTGACATTTAGTGAGACTTACAGTTCGATTTGTCAAAAAAGTTAATGCGACAGGGTACCAAAGTGTTAATATTAATGCTCGTGACCGTACGTTCTTGTTGCTTCTAAAGTCGGAAGTCAATAATCATTACTTACCGTGAACGCAAAAATGTCCTAGAATATATTGTCTTTTTGCAAATATCCATTTAGAACTTAATGTATGTCGCCAACTTACGTAAGTTCTATTTTACTGCTTCAACCGCAATGAGATTCACCATAGGTGTTCAAAGTTCTACCCCAGTTCGACGAAAGAGAATAGCAGCGGTGGACGTAGTATATTTCAATTTATTCTATGGCAGCGGAACTGTATACAAACTATACGACCTACCTATGGTGATATAAATAAAATTTTCGCAGAGAACAACTTTATATAAAGTTGAAGATTTAATAACGCTACCGTCTATCAATTACGAGGTCTGTTTTAAAAATTTTGAAAACATAAACTCACTCCTATTTCCCACCGGGGTAAGCAGAGACTATAGAATTCCATTTGCTACGATCCTGACACACTTCTCTTGCTTCCTCCACATTCATCAATCGCTTCATAGTCGTACACGCACGCCGGTTCAGACTAGATCGTATTAAACCTTTTCTAAGGACATCTAGCTCCAATTTGGTCAATGTAAGTCCTTCTCGGTCTTCCTCTCCCAGCCCTACCATCAACTTTTGCTTTATATAGCCGCTTTAAAAATTTTGACAAAGTAAAACTAATGGGAAAAGCAAAGTCTTACTATTCAGCAGTGAGTCTATTGGCAAGGAAATTCCCAGTAGTTCAACTGGTAAGACTACTCGTTAAGACTACTGGGAATAGGGGGTATTGTCTCGTCGCTCAGTACTGCCAAACCGGGTGAGAGCCTTCAGCGCTCCCCACTTGTCCGGCCAAGTAGTTAATGCCATCTGCGGCAAATCTACAATAAGTCACGTCAAAAAAAAAAAACAGTACTGCCAAATCTCCAATTCAATTCAATTCTCAATTATTTATTGCATTCCATGTAGTACCATGTTACATAGACATAGGAACTAAAACATGGACCATATAGGGCACAGCAACGTTGAGGGGAAGAGAGGAAGTGTGTATTAAAATTAAAACTTCATCATCATCAGCCCAATGACAATGACAATGACAATGACAATTCACTTATACCAAATCTGCTCATAGTAAACAAAAAAAAAAGATACTGATTGCAGATATAGCCAGGAAAAAAAAAACATCAGCCCATTAACGTCCCCACTGCTGGGGCACGGGCCTTCCCTATGGATGGATAGGGAGATCGGGCCTTAAACCATCACGCGGGCCCAGTGCGGATTGATGGTTATTAACGACTGCTAATGCAGCCGGGACCAACGGCTTAACGTGCCTTCCGAAGCACGGAGGAGCTCGAGATGAAAACTGTTTTTTTGTGGTCACTCCTATGACCGGCCTTTGCGAAAGTTGCTTTACTTCAACAATCGCAGACCGAGCGCGTTAACCACTGCGCCACCGAGCTCCTCGAAACAAAAAAATAAAACTTATCATTAAAAAAATCCAAATACCAATCCAATTCCAATTCCAATCCATACCGTTCTCTTTATCAAAGGCCGTGATCATTTCCGCTTCCGCCCGCTGTACCCGCTATCCGCTGTAGTTCAGGCCACAACCACAAACGCGGATGTATACTATACGTTAAACAATGGCAAGAAAATAAAGTTCGCATTCTGACGTCTTCTTTAAGTCAACAGTCGGGGAAAATAGTTTCTGGACTTCCAACACATTATGAAGCTTATGTTTAAGTATTTTATCTATCTATCTATCTATCTTTTATACCTACTCTATTGAGAATTAAACTTATCGAAATCGTAAGGTACTTATCTCGTCAGCAAGGCAACCTCACCAGGCGCGATGCATTTTATATCGAGGATTTCGACCAATAGATCCATAGAATACTGTCAATTATGTACGTGGATATACGTCGTATGGCTATTGGTCAAAACCCTCGATATAATTAGCGCCGCGCGCGGAGCGGTTGCTGTACCCCGAGGGCTGGACATCATGGTGGCGTCACCACGGTTGCAACCAACAAAATGTATGCATGTGTATAAATGGTACTTACCTTGTGTAACCAATTTGGTGCCGGCAACCGAATTTAACCGAATTTTATTGAATAATTTTCCGTTAGTACCGACCACGGAATAAAAGAAAGAGATTGGAAGGGCCATTAGTGAGCGCGAAACGCGCGCCTTACGAGTATTACCAAAAGTTCAAATTTCAACTTTGCAATCAAATGCCATGGTGTTATGGGTGGTGGAGTGAAATAGGGCTCTCGACCGTGGTGTCCTGTGAGATAAAACTCTAAGGCCGAACTGTTGGTGTCTGTAGTCATCATCATCACCAGCCCATTAACGTCCCCACTGCTGGGGCACGGGCCTTCCCTATGGATGGATAGGGAGATCGGGCCTTACCCTATCACGCGGGCCCAGTGCGGATTGATGGTTATTAACGACTGCTAATGCAGCCGGGACCAACGGCTTAACGTGCCCTCGACGAGGACCTCGAGATGAAAACTTTTTTTTGTGGTCACCCATCCTATAATGGACTGTAGTCTGAAAATAAATGTTTTTTTTTTATAATCGGCCTTTGCGAAAGTTTCGGTGGCTGTAGTAAATAAAGATAATTAACTGTACTTAGCGGTTTTTTTTGACGTGCAGTCACGTCATTTGACTGCAATAATAGTAGATTTGCCTAGAATGGCATTCACTAATTAGCTGGACAAATGGGGAGCTTCAAGGGCTCTCATAGTGTCAAGTTACTCCCCATCGTCTCAGTATTAAATACACGTAGTAATAACTGAGGAGCAGCGTGGTGGAGTATGTCCCTTCCGGTTGATTGAGGGGAGGCCTGTGCCCAGCAGTGGGACGTATATAGGCTGTTTATATTTTATGTAATTATACTAAGAAACACATTCCACCTTATGGGTTGAAACCCAAATACTTAAGTATTTGACAGCCAAGCAAAGTTCAGTCGAATTGTATGATAATTGGATTCAATTTTGCTCGGCTGTCAAATACTTAAACCCACGTTCATCCTTGGTTTATTTTTTATTTGTAAGGTTAGTGTTTTATTTTTTATCCTTAATTAAAAGTTTATTTCCAAACGTCTACGGTATATCAAAACAATTCTTATTTTAATTTCGCTATTCTAGCTTACAAATAACAAACAAACAAAGTCAATATTTCTTTAATTAATCCTACTAATGTTTTTTTTCGATATCTTGGTGGGTATTAAACAGAATAAAATTAAAAAAAATAAACAAACTGTGTTTGTTCCACCTACACTGCCTAGGGTCGCCAAGGTCTCGGAAAACTAATCTGGAAAAAAGCTCTAAATTGTTAATGTTTCTTGATGTAGACGACGTGGGGCAAGGACTGCCTTGCCATTATAAAATTATATATATATATATATATTTATATATATTATTATATATTATTATATTTATTGCTTGCTATTATAAAATCCTCCTCTATGCTTCAATATACCTGTTTAAAGCGATGTTAGTAATACCCTAACGAAAATGTTGTTATTCTGAGTTGATAATTTGATATCAAATAGATTTTCCTGTCGGAGAATTCTTGACAACTCTATTGCTTTTTAATTATTATCATTCAATCCCATATTGTTTTAAGCTGCGTTGATTGAGTTACTTACCTATAGACAATTTACTTTTATAGACAATATATTATGTTCGGTGTAAGTGCAGAAAACCACCATGATTCTACAACCGTTCTCCTACAACCGTTTCGCCATTGGACTATTCGTCGACAAGACGATACATTTCATTCCGTTTCACCAGCAGAGTCTTTTAGCCTATGGACATTTTGTCGTCAGAAACTTTCATCCACGTCACTTTCCACGACATGTCTTTACACATACAGAATGTTCCATCGACACGACGATAAACTTGTCCCATCAAAGACATAGTTGCAGAATCGAACACCATTTATAATACACCATATTTGCAAAACTAGATCAAACTATAGACTATTTAGAATCGCACACTTAGCTGATCGCGTTTGATCATAAGGCCTACAAAAGCACTGTAGTACAAGTTGACAAGATGCTGGTGACTTGTGCTCAAGGGAAATCTCTCGGCATGTCATGGGAGCAAGCTACAGAGGCTGCAAAAGGTCGCGTGGAGTGGAAATCTGTTATTCGAGCCTTACATCCCAACAGAGGATAAAAGGATTAGAAGATGAAGATGTAACATTGTAAAAGCTGTAAGCTCTCCAAAAAAAAAAATATAATAAATAAATAAATACTTACGGTGCCCAAACGTGGTCGCTTACTGAGGCTCAAAAGTCCAAGGTCAGGGTTTGTCAAAGAGCATTGGAGCGCAGCATACTAGGTGTAAAACGAATTGATCGAGTTAAAAACACTGTGCTGCGCTCAAAAACCGGTATAGCTGATGTTGGCAGGAAGACCGCCAGGCTAAAGTGGGACTGGGCTGGACACGTGTGCCGCATGCATCCGGAACGATGGGCAAAGATCATCACGCATTGGGTACCACAGGACGGACACCGTAGACGTGGTAGACCCCGGAAACGATGGCGCGATGATCTCGACGGTTATCGAAAAGACTGGATAGAGCTCGCACAGAACCGGGATACTTGGAAAAATATGGGGGAGGCCTTTGCTCAGCAGTGGGATCATATAGGCTAATAATAATAATAAATAAATAAATGTCTGTCGTTTCCACATTTCGGACTTATGGAGTCCCGGACTTTTGGAAGGCGTACGTGGGGCCGAAATTATTATTGCAATAGATCATCATCATTGGCCTCATACGTCTGTTTCAGACGATTTATGACGTCATTGCCTTGAAAAAATGCACTGTCTTTCATGGCAAGCCAATCATAGAGCGGCAAACTTTACCGTACACTCTGCAGGATTGCTGGATATACTTGGTAAATATTATAGTATTATGAAGTGATTGCCTGAAGTAGCTTCAAAAAAGTTAAATTGACCAGTTTACCTATGATAATTACGTTGCATAAATGATTCTGATCTCTGACGAACTACTTACTCTAACCACAATTACCTCTACTTAGTATTAGGTATAAGTACACTGAAAGGGTAGTGGTGCGAGGCACAATTGACGAACCGTCGAAATCTTTCGCTCGTGTAGAACCCACGGGGCCACGGGATACAAGGGTCTACGGGTTATTTAACCTCATGTATTTATAAATATAACGGAGGAGCTCGGTGGCGCAGCGGTTAACGCGCTCGGTCTGCGATTGTTGAAGTTAAGCAACTTTCGCAACGGCCGGTCATAGGATGGGTGACCACAAAAAAAAGTTTTCATCTCGAGCTCCTCCGTGCTTCGGAAGGCACGTTAAGCCGTTGGTCCCGGCTGCATTAGCAGTCGTTAATAACCAGCAATCCGCGCTGGGCCCGCGTGGTGGTTTAAGGCCCGATCTCCCTATCCATCCATAGGGAAGGCCCGTGCCCCAGCAGTGGGGACGTTAATGGGCTGATGATGATGATGATGAGGTATACTTACATATATCATAAACAAAATATTATTCGTTCTATTTTCTGTCTTTAAATGGAGAATGGCATAGGCCGGTTTTTGTCTCTTTCTAACCCCCACTTCAAAAAATGAAGGCTGGAAGTTTGTATAGAGCATTTGGCGATTTTAAAGGTAGAAAGCTGTTTTAAAAGTTTTTTTTTTTTTTTTTGACGTGACTTATTGTAGATTTGCCGCAGATGGCATTAACTACTTGGCCGGACAAATGGGGAGCGCTGAAGGCTCTCACCCGGTACAACGTTTAAGACAACAGGCCTGAGGGTGCCCAGTTGGGCGCGAACCTCGGCTCAGGGCGTCGTCTGAGAGGAAAAATATTTGAAAGAATTAATCGACCCTAGTGGGTCGATAGCGATAAGCGCTGAATGAGGGAAATCGTCGACCACGCCGGCGGGGTCGGTATCGGGGTCCTGAAGTGTTTGGTGTCGCGAGCTGATTGGCTGCCTCTATGGCTAGGGTAATCGGGTCGTCGGGATCGTATATTACGTCCTTCGGACGCCGATACTTTTCAGTACCGTCCCTAAGCGGGATGTATTCGGAAGCCGCAACTACCAGGGGATTTGGGTGGTGCGGAGCAGAATCGAAAAAAGTATACCTATATGTATATATTGTTTTTGTTGTTTTGTGAATAAAGATTTTTTTTTCTATACCACTCCCAATATATCGTAGTACTTACTTAAACATCGCAGGAGCTCGAGATGAAAACTTTTTTTTTTGTGGTCACCCATCCTATGCGAAACCGTGGCCGTGGCTATGTGGCCTTTGCGAAAGTTGCTTTACTTCAACAATCGCAGACCGAGCGCGTTTACCGCTGCGCCACCGGGATCCTCAACATTAGTCTGATAAAAAAATAGTTCTTATAAATGGAAAGTGAATTATTATACATAGAATGTGAACTTTTTTTATGATGAAAGTGTTTGAAATGATAATATCGCTCGGCCAGCAATATGATATTATTGGGGGGTCAGAAGGACCAACCAATATTATTTAATATCGAGATAAAATGTCCAATATTATGTGATCAATGCGCCAAAAATGTTTCCCTTATTTTTTGGTCAAAAGACTGATCAAATAACTTTCCGATAATCTCGGATTGCTTTTAAACCCGACTGCCGTAGAGGACGGTAATGTTTTTCGAGTGTATATATACTGGGTGTTAGTGACATCGTAACGAATACTGAGGGGGTTGATTCAGACCATGATTCTGAGTTAAAATCAAGTGGAATTTTCCGTCGCAAAATTCATGATTTTTTTTTAGTTTTTTTTAATTTGTTTCAATTCTATACTTTTGCGATGGAAAGTTCCACTTGATATTAACTCAGAATAATCAGATGAATCATCCCTCTCAGTATTCGTTACGATGACACTTACACCCCGTACAAGTACATAGGGTAGCCATATAAGTAGGTATGGGTGTTAGTGACACCGTAACGAATACTGAGGGGGATGGTTCAGACCATGATTCCGAGTTGATATCAAGTGGAATTTCGTGTCAAAAAATTCATGAAAATTTTTCTTTTCTTTTTAATTATTTTCCAATCCATACTTTTGCGACGGAAATTTCTACTTGATATCAACTCAGAATCATGGCCTGAACCACCCCTCAAAGTTTTCGTTACGATGTCACTAACACCCTGTATATATATATAATATATATACAAAAAAATATGTATGTATGTCACTATATATAGTGACGTCGTAACGAAAACTTTGAGGGATGATTGAGACCATGATTTTTACTTGATAAGTGGAATTTTCCGTCACAAAAGTTCACAGGCCTTTACATCTTTATCAGATGATTCAAATAGCGTTTCTGTGGCAGCTTTTAAAATGGCTATAAAGTCCAATGCGAGAGCGACAGTAGCGGCCGCACGACTGGCATCCTGGCATCGGACCTGGTTCCAGATTCTAGCCGACAAGCGCGAGAGGCGACACAGAAGTGATAGGGCCGATTTACCACCTATACCATCTAATAACCCTCAACTACAATGCCAGTCACAAAAGTATGGATAGCAAAATAATAAAAAAAAACACTAAAAATTTATGGTTTTTTGACAGGAAATTCCACTTGATAATAACTCATAGTTATGGTTTGAATCATCCTCTTCAGTATTCGTTACGGTGTCACTAACATTCTGTATAATAATCTACAAAATTTTCGTTCAATCTAAATCCGTTGAAAAATATTTTCCCCATACATTGCGGTTGTTTTACCAACTGCAAATATATTTGTAATCGCAAAAAAAATGTATGGAATATTCGGGTGTGCTATAGAGTAAAATAGTTTCTCTATTTAGTAGCTGTTGTCTTAAACGTTGTACCGGATGAGAGTCCAGCGCTCTCCATTTGTCCGGCCAAGTAGTTAATGCCATTTGCGAAAAATCTACAATAAGACACGTCAAAATAAAAACTACTACGTGGCAAAATCCAGTACCCAAGCGAATCCGAGTCGAATGTTATTAATAATTACTTACATGAAAATTATTGTTTGCAAAACATCGTGTAAAATTCGTGTACTAATACCAAATAAAGTTGTTAATTGCATCGTGTCATGTTGTCTTGTTTTGGCACGTATAATAGTATTTTATGCAACAGTTGTATAAGAAGGGTCAAAAAATGCGAGTGGCGTGAGTTGCGATGTGAGCCTTGGCGAACATCGCAATAAGAGACGCCACGAGCATTTTTTGACCTAGTTATACAACGTTGCATACAATACTTTTTCTACGACGACGTAATTTTAAATGAAACAAAAATTATACAAAGAAAAATTTTATTTATAAAAATTATTTTCCAACGCGCGGGAAAATGGCGGCAAATGTATACTTTTCTATAGTATTCTTTTTTATAGTATATCTATGGCACCAAACAAAGTAAAGGTGCCAGTTTCCAGTTCAAAAAAAAAAAAAAAACAACAATGCTTTTTTGGCGACATTATAGTACAGTTACACTTTGTAAACAATGCTTTTATAGGCCATAGAGCGTACACTTTTTCAAAGAGTTTAATTATGTATGTACTTATATTAGACTTTTTGGTTATTTAAATGCCAGATTAAAGTAGAGGAGTAGAAAAAGTCCTTTATTTTGGTGGTGTTCCAATTTTGAATGAAATAATTACATACGAGTACATGTAATCTTATTATCGAATTTATGTGTTATAAACATCATAATATTATGTTTGCTTATTTGATACAAGGCCGCGCTGAAAACAGGGCGACGCTAGCGTGTATTTTGTTTTGGAATGCTCGACGAGAAGTCGAGTTCCGTGGTTGTACATTGGGCTCGATCCGGAGGTCCCAGGTTCGATTCTCGGTGGGGACATATCACAAAAATTAATTTATGATTCCTAGTTCGGTCGAATGTAAGATTATCCGTGCTTCGGAAGGCACGTCAAGCCGTTGGTCCCGGTTACTAGTCGGTTGATAAGTAGTCGTTATATGAGCCATGTTACAATACAATACAATACAAATACACTTTATTGCACCAAAATAAAAAGAAATAATTACAAAAAGACTCTTAACTAAGTACATGGCAAATGGCGGCCTTATTGCTTAAAGCGATGTTAAAGGGGCCTTTGGCGGCTCAATAGTAACCATGACACCAGGGTTGATAAGGTTGGGTTGGTAAGGTTGGTAATCCACCTCACAACCCACGCGATAGAAGAAATAATCTTCAGCATCGGAGTATACGCGAGCATGAAATATTTACGTATGATCACTCCGTGACTCCGGATACGGCGGGACCAGAACTTTAATGCATCCAGTAAGATTAATCACATCACACATTTAAAATTTATGATCGAATTAATGGACTTGCTTGCGGCTCTCGTATAAATATCTGGTGGTAATATGAATTTGGAAGGTTATACAAAATGTATGCAGATCCAACTTTATCTTTCTTGCGCAATATCATTTCAGTGTTCTCTCTCTCTCTATTTAAGAGCTGCGCTCTTGTCGGTGGAGTAACCGCCATTCCTCTCTTCTTCCCGGCAAAACCTTCACCTCCCGATACGACACGACCTGCACCTACTCTTTTATTTGTTAAAATTTCATTTTTAAGTTTTACGATGCAAGATAAATGACGCTTGATGATGTTTTGTGCTGACGTTGGCAAGAAGACCGCCAGGCTAAAGTGGGACTGGGCTGGACACGTGTGCCGCATGCATCCGGAACGATGGGCAAAGATCATCACGCACTGGGTACCACAGGACGGACACCGTAGACGTGGTAGATTCCGGAAACGATGCCGCGATGATCTCGACGGTTATCGAAAAGACTGGCTAGAGCTCGCACAGAACTGGGATACTTGGAAAGACATGGGGGAGGTTTTTGCCCAGCAGTGGGATCAAACAGGGATGGAATCCGTGATGGCTTTGTTTGGAGAACGCGTGACTTACATTTTAGTGTCACGGGTTCGAATCTCGGCTCGGGCTCTAAACCACCGAATTTAAGTTTGTGTTTCATGTTTGGATCATAGGTAATTGATATCATGGGGTTTCTATCACTTGGGCCTCGTTAATGGCAGTAGGCTCGTCCCCTATTACGTAGCTGGCGTGGAGTAGGGCCGTGTGTACTATACACCTCTGCCTGCCCCCCCCCCCCCCCAACCCCTATTATATTAGTCATGCTAATTTCGGTCTAGAAATTGAATCCAGTGCTGGATTACTAGGTTGATATCAAGCGGGCGATCGTTCATTTCTTTGTTGGAATAGAACTTAATAAACTGTCAATTAGTTGCCATAACATAAGAACATGACTTTGTTTCTAATTAAGCCACATCAATCGGAGGCTGATCACCTGATTGTCCGAAAGTAAAATGTTCCGTGCTTCGGAAGGCATGTTAAGCCGTTGGTCCCGGTTACTACTTACTGATGTAAGTAAGTAGTCGATACATGTGCCATGTCAGGGGCCTTTGGCGGCTCAATAGTAAACCTAACACCAGGGTTGATGAGGTTGGTACTCCGCCTCACAACCCACACGATAGAAGAAGAAGAACAGAGTGTATACCCACGCCCATTCGCCGACTAGACTCGTAATAACCCTCTCAGACGTCGCCCTGAGTCGAGGCACACCCCGGACACTTCATACAAACAACCTCGTTTTACACAGACACCACACCTTGACGTTATCGCACTCGCATCTGTGTGAGTGACATCTGACGCCGTACGATTTAAGTCTAAACTGCGTTCGAGGGAGGGGGAGTGGGGGAGGGGGAGTGGGGGGGGGGGTGAGGTAAACCTAGCTCAGCCGCTGGTGGGGAGCGGAGATTATTATTCCTTATTCTAGGGTCGACGTTCGCGCCTAATTGGGTATACTCAGGAGTATTATCTTGAATTTTGTACCGGGTGAGAGCCCTTAGCTCTTTTGTTCGATTTACATCGAATCTACAACAAGTCACGTCAATAAATAAGAGTAATATCTTCTATCTGGGCCCAAAGTTACCTAATCATGAATCATAATTCAGCAAATTAGTCATTACATTCTCTAGAATGGCGGTCCTCATTTTTCTGAAAAGTAGTTAATGCTAACGGCAAATCTACAATAAATAATTCACGTCAAAAAATAAAAGAATAATGTCTATCTGAGGCTATAGTTGCCTCATCCTGAATCATGATTCAGCAAATTAGTGGTTACATGTTCTAGAATATTCAAATATTCTCATTCATTTGCCCTGTTTTCATAATAATTGTTGACAAACCTCAATTTCCGACGTGTGTTATAATTAGATGCGACGGAAGCTTACATTCAATTTGTGAGAGGGATAAGTGTATTGTGTCGACAAATTGCCTGGCAAATTACGTTGTAACTGAGCAGGCCCGGACTGAAACATGAACTTGGTCCGGGCATTTGAAGAAGTGGTCTAAGTAAAAGATCTTGCGTTTTCAAATCACGTGTCGGGGTCACAACTTTGCCGATATGATGATGTCATTGTCTTTGCGGGTAGAGTTGGGTTGATGATATAGTGTGGTGATATAATTTGGATGTGTGACTATATACAGGTTGTTAGTGACATTGTAACGAAAACTTTGAGGGATGATTCAGACCATGATTCTGAGTTGATATCAAGTGGAATTTTCCGTCGCAAAAGTAAGGAACTGAAATTAATTGAAAAAAACACTAAAATTTTCATGAAACAGAATCATCCGCCTAAGCATTCGTTACGATGTCACTAATACCTGTACCTACTTGTATGGCTATCGTATGTGGTCCACTGGTCCGGCCCAACGGGCATTTGCCCAATCTGCCCTATGGCCAGTCCGGGCCTGGAACTGAGTTACGAGGAAGTTACTTTTTATCTGTGAAATTATGTAAACAAGGGTCAAATATGTTGACAATGTTAAGGGAAAGAGGAAACTCATTTTTAGGTAGAGTTATTTGTCTATTCGCTTCCTACTATTTTTATTCTTTCTCTCAACTCAATTAACATTTTTATTTTATTGTAAAAACATAAAAATGGAAAATACAAAGAAAAAAAAAATAAATACAAAAAACAGAAAATACCTTAACTAAACATTGTAGCAGGGATCCCTGCTTAGTCAAACAGGCCCCCCCTCGCCTCACCCGGTGCAAAGGTCCCCATAACACTCACCGCGTTGCCACGTTGAATGGCGATGGACAGCCTTTGCATCAGGTAGGCCCCGGAGCGAGCATCACATCCCCTCTCTCGTAACCGACGCCCAATCTCCTTGACAAAGTTAAGGGCGTCCGATCCCCAACATCCCGTCGTCTCGAAGGCCAAAGGGACAAAGTGGTATTTGGCCCCCAGAACAGCATACTTGTCCGGTACTTGGCGTTCCGCACTGTGGTCTTGAGATGAGACGCAGCGAAAGTGCTTACGCAAGTTGCGTCCCACAGTAGGCTTTCAACTCAATTGTATAACAATATTGTATGTTTATTTTTTTTAAAGAACGTCTAGGGCCCTGTGCCGAGGTTTTTCTTGCAGCTTCTTTTCCCCGGCTATACAGGTTGTGAGAAGCTGCAGTAGTTGTAGGCGGATGAGACGTTCGTTATGTATAAAGAGATTTTTGAATTTGAATTTCCGAAATGACAATGGGCACTTTTGTATGAAACTTGGTCCAAGAACCTCCACTGATGAGACTTATATGTAATGAAAGCTTATGCTTTCCCTATGAATCTGGCAAAGTTCTATCAGATTCTGTCCCGGGGTTCTTTTTTTACGGCCATGTTTGTCCTGGCTAAAAATGTGATAAAATACAGTGGGAGCTAAATTCGACTCAACTCTGTTGCTGGATAACTAAGTCTATATAAATAATTATGTATCATATTGTATATCATTTTAAAGAGGATCTTTTCCAGAATCCGAAACATAAAAAAAAACAAAAAAAATCTTTATGTAAGCGAATTATAGTCAATTTACATCTGCTGCGCCATTGTTTCTCGGTAGTTAAGTTCAAGTTTCATGCCTTTTACCCCTTCCAAAAGTATCTTACCGATTTTTTTTATACTGCTTCCTGAATTTGATCTGAGTGATAATAACAAGAAAAATAAATATACACCTATCCGATAGAGACCGCCTAAGCTATTGCCTATTGCAAGAAATCGTCATCATTAGCAAGTCATTACGGTATTGCATATAAGCTTATCAGCAACTTGGAACTTGGTCCAAGATCCTCCACTGATGAGACTTGCATGTAATGATAGCTTATACTAAACTTGTCCTATGATTCTGACAAAGTTCTATCAAACTCTGTCCTAGGGTTTTTTTACGGCCATGTTTGTCCTGAGTGTACAGTAGTGGACTGCAAAATCACCTCAGGATTTATTGTCGAAAAACTATTTAACTAAGTCTATATGGGTTGTTCTTCTTTTTTATCGACAATGATCTGTCCTTCGTTCTGCTTCTGATAAGTTATGTTTTAGAATTTTATTTAATGTTTTGATTGTCCAAAAATAAAGTTATCTTATTATATTCAAAATACAAGCAAAATACTAATCGGTTCCTCAATTAGTTATTAACGTAGCTTGATCGTTTTTCACAAAATTATGTGACAGAGTGGTAAATTGAAATGCTGTCTCCGATGAAAAGGGCCACTCTGTCACAATATTTTTTGGAATGCGCCTGCAAAGAAAAGTATGTTACCAAGATAAAGAGAACCACTAAATAGTCCTCTACAGACACATCTTTATATGATGTTTTAAAATATTTATTGCCGTTATAATTTTAAAGATGTTAAATCCGATAAATTGAGAAAATGTCTTTTTATTGTCGATAAAAAAGAAGAACGACCCATATACATAATTATATATCATAATGTATATCAATTTTAAAGGAGAAGGTTATCAGAATCAGAAACTCAAATAAAAAAAAATGCATTATGTAAACGACTTTTAGCCAACTCACGTCCGTAGCACCATTTTTCTTAGCAGCTACGTACGAGTTTCGCGCCATCCAACCTTTCCAAAGAAGTCCAATATTTTTTTCCTTCTTCTGATATTGCATTCTTAACCTGACAAGTGACAACAACAAGAAAAAAAAAAGATACCATTCCGATAGAGGCCGCGTAAGCTATGGACCTATTGCAAGATAACGTACTCAAAGGCTAGTCATTATAATCCAACAGACGTAACATGATTAGAATGCGGCAGGACGGAAATGTAGTATGTTTTCTTTCACCACAATCTTGTTTTATTAATCCAGGCTTAAAGCTTGTCTTATAAACAATGCCGTATGGTACAAAAAAACGTATCGCCCTATTAAAAAAAATACAAATAACAATCAATATATTTAATTATTTTTAATCTTTTATGTGGCGGGTGATCACCTCATCGCTCGTGTAATGTTCTATCATGTTAGAAACTACAAAAATATGTCAATAACGAAAAATGATAAAATTGGAGTCGTTCGTGCCAGTCAAACCGGAAAAGGTTCTGAAATTTCAAATGGGCAAACAACAATTACATTTTATTAAAATGTCCTTTGTAATAAGCTCTTTAAGTGATTCAAAATCCAATGCATGTTCTTGCATAATTTTCCTGTAGTATAGGTCTTCTTCTATCGTGTGGGTTGTGAATTACCAACTCCATCAAACCTGGTGTCAGGGTTATTTTTAGCCGCCTTAGGCCCTTAACATGACTCATGTAACGACTACTAACCGACTAATAACCAGGACCAATGGCTTAACGTGCCTTCCGAAGCACGGATCGTTTTATTTTTGGACAATCAGGTGATCAGCCTGTAATGTCCTAACCAAACTAGGGATCACATTGATCCCTAAGTGATTTGTGATTTGTCCCCACCGGGATTCGAACCCGGGACAACGGAGGCCGTAGGTAATGGTTAGACATCATGATCATCAAACTAGTGGTATCAGGTTCTTTTGCTGTTATTTATTAAACAATTAACAAACAAACGCACATGGGCGAGTCATTATAAATTCATGGCACATTTTACTATGAGCAGGTGTGATTGGTAGGGGCTCATTAATCTCAAATGACCCATTGTACCGCTAAATACGGCGGTAATAAATATATTTATGGCTCTATCGGTGGCGCAGCGGTTACGCGCTCGGTCTGCGATTGTTGAAGTTTATTTATTTATTTAGATAGGTATACCAACAGTACACATATTGTAAAGTTGTACAATACAAGTCTTAAATAACTTTAAGCAACTTTCGCAAAGGCCGGTCATAGGATGGGTGACCACAAAAAAAAGTTTTCATTTCGAGCTCCTCCGTGCTTCGGAAGGCACGTTAAGCCGTTGGTCCCGGCTGCAGTAGCAGTCGTTAATAACCACCAATCCGCACTGGGCCCGCGTGGTGGTTTAAGGCCCGATCTCCCTACCCATCCATAGGGAAGGCTCGTGCCCCAGCAGTGGGGACGTTAATGGGCTGGTGATGATGATATATTTGGTAATGAAACAGTTCTGTCGCGACTGAGGTACACGGTATTTTCATAAGATTTTAAGGTCCATTTTCGCTCTGATCGTGATTTGGTAATCATAATATAACACAAACAAAGGTTGCCTGGATGAAATTGCTACCTTGGAAACAATGTCGCCTTTTGCACACAAACAGATCATACAAACATAATAAAAAATAAATCTATTCTTCTATTTTTTTTATCTCGTTGGGATGTAGAGCTCGTATGGTAGAATTCCACTCCTCGCTATCACAAAATAAAAAACACAAAAAAAAAACATAAAAACAAATAAAATCAAAAAAAAGTCAAAGTTTTTTTTGTCTTCATAAATGACTAAATATACTAGGTACTCCAAATTCAAAAATGTCTTTATTCAGTAGCATAGAATAAGTAATAATTAATACCTACTTCAGTAGGTAACAAGTTACATTTTGAATTGTATTTTTTTTTAACATAACGAACGTCTCATTAAAACTACTTATTTGTCCAGCCAAGTAGTTAATGCCATCTGGGGCAAATCTACAATAAGTCAAGTCAAAAAATAAATTTAAAAAAAATAATGCTCAAAACTACTTCAGCTTCAAATAACCTGTAGTAGGTATATAGCAGTGGAAAAGCTGCAAGAAAAACCTCGGCAAAATAACAAAATTTATAAATAAAACTAATCGCTTTGCCTACGTTACAATGTCCGCCTACCCCAATAGATGAGAGTTTCTCTATGAATCCCATCCTACAGTGAATAATACCGTTCTACCTACGTCGCGTCAGACACGCCAGGCGGCCAAGCGACCGTCCCTCACTTCGCCTTATGTTTTTTATTAATGTAGAGTCACGCACACACGCTACGCACGTACGTGGGGCGCACGCACACATATGCGTAGCATTCATAGCGTGCACGAGACGCGTGACCCTACTAGGCGGCGGCGGGTGAAGAAGGGGACAGAGGGGACGCCTCCATGGCTTGCGTCGCGTCGTACGTGTACACAGCCATTCCCCAGTGTGCGGCTAGCTACGTTTGAGCGTCCACGTTCGTTTAAATAATGCCATTAATGAAGAAGTTAATAGAAAAAGTAAGGCTCAATCCCTGTTTATGGGATAAGGCCCATAATTCTATTAAAGACACCGTTAAAAAGGATGTGATTTGGGATCGCGTAGCCTTCGAATGCGGCTTGGATAATGGTAAGTTTTTTATTATTATTCATATCGGTTTTTTAACAGAATACTTTTTATTTACCACATAAGTATTTTAACAGCTGCAGTTCTACCTGTTGTTCTCTTGATTTTTTTATATCGATATAGTGTTGCCATTTTCTAAAATGAAATATATCTGAAACGTCATAGAGTAATGGTATAGAGCAACACGATGAGTGATGGTAATAAAGTGCAATATTTACCGATCTAAAATTATAATATTTTGTTTATACTTCTTTCTCTTTTAATTATGTAGATAGTTAAGACATTTAAAATATGTTGTGACTGTGATACTTACTTGTTGTCAACCAAAAAAAAAAAAATCAAGCGGATATTGATTTAATAATCTATATATCTATAATCTGTATAAATACTATAAATAAATATTATAATAGAAATATAAGTTCACGAATATATTCCTAATTGGGGTATTCATAGGTACAGTATGATGAAATAAGTACCCGTGATACACCGAGCTTATGATGACAGTAACATCTACTTTGACAATTTTTTTTCATTTCATGTTTTCTTTTTATTTTAGGTGCTTTAGCGAGACGCCATTTTAGAAAGTTACGGGACTGTCATAGAGATGCCAGGCGACGCCGGAAGTATGCTAGAGGGCCGGCAATGCTGAAACCATGGAAATATGAAGCAGAGATGGCGTTCTTACTGTCACCATACGAGTCACAAAATACACCAAATACTTCCATGTACACAGAGGAAGTAGAAAATAAACATGATCATATTTTTACGACCACTGACAATATTGATACAGAACCATCATCTCCATTATTAGAACAACACAAAACGACAGACGCCGAAAACATGAAGAGAAAGAGACTTGATGAAACTGTTACTGAGGTATCACAAGAAAGAAGAGAGCAACGACAATTCCAAAGAGACGAATATCGTCGTTCACAAGACGCACTAGCAACCCTATTCGAGAGCTTATATCAGAAGACGCGAGAATTGCCGAAATATTTGCAATTAAGAGTGCAGAGGGAGATTTTTGAGTCAGTGACTCGTGCTGAGGAGGAAGTTTTGGAACTCAGCTAACCTCAGATGTGAAGGCTGAATAGGCTCGAAAGCTAAAATGATAGTCTGCTGGCATGACGTGATTCACAATCCGGGAAGAGAAAATTACACTCTAAAGTCCTACTTGCAAAACCCTAGGTCTATGGTTTTTGCATATAATTGCTTAGTTCAAAGTAAGCGTTCTACCAACTGGGCTACCACGGCTGGGCTAAATGTCCATTCATTTACACGTGGCCACGATATTGATATTTTCAAACTTTGGATTTGATGATACGGATTATTTAATTTACTAATAATTAAAAATACCTCCATAAGTTAATTATATTGTATTAAAGATAAAAAGTTCTATTGTAGTTTCAATTTAATTTGATTTAATCTGCTTTATTTCCTACATTTATTAGGACGTACACTTGCACTTGAACGTACATGAATCGTCATAGATTATTATATATTAATACAAAGAAACGTTAGGCAATGAAAATTTTAAATAAAATTGACACTAAACATTCTCTGCTTACCCCAATAGGGAGAATAGCCGCGAACTCCTCTGTGAATCAGACAGCGAATACCACCGCTATTGTACGTGGCGTCAGATACATCACGTCATACGTTTTGAATGTGTAATCACCATACACATGCGCACAAGATTCGTACGGATGGCTGCGTACTATAAATATCACTCATACACGCAAACCGCTCGAGGCGGGGCGCACACACTCACGCAAACATGTGTGTACACGCAAACATGCACAGCATTTATAGCGTGCATGAGGCACGCTACGCGTGACCGTAATGGGCGACGGGGGGGTGAAGGAGGGTACAGAGGGGACACCTTCGTGGCTTGCGTCGCTCGTCGTTTCGTGTACACAGACATTCCCCAGTGCGCGACTAGCTACGTTTGAGTGCCCACGTTTCTTCTAAATAACACAATAATAATAATGGACGAGTTTTTAGAAAAAGTAAGGCTCAACCCCTGTTTATGGAATCCCGACCATATTTCTAATAGAGATTCCGGAAAAAAGGATGTGATTTGGGATCGCATAGCGTTGGAATGTGGCATGGATAACGGTACGTTTTTTCATTATTCTTAACGGTTTTTATGTCGATCGATTTCCGAGTTCTGAACTCTAGACTCTAGAATACATTTACCTACCTAATTGCTTTTTGCTTCGGCTAGCGCGAGAAAGTAAAGTATTCTAGTGGCTATGGCAACGGATGCGTTTTGACAGTTGCTATCAAGATTGACTTTGACGTTGAGTGTTGCCATTTTCTAAATTCAAATATCCCTAAAACGTCACGGGGTAATAAAATAATAATTATGAATTACATTTCTTAACCGATCTACAATTGTATTTTGTAGTCTTCTTTTGCGTTTTTATGACTTATATAAGGGCAAAAGACAGTAGCGTTTTATTCTTATTTAATATTTCTTTTATACCTACCTACTTAATAAATAATTACGAACACATAAGATATTATGTTGTAATTGTGATCGTTACTTCGCCAACTTCCAGTCAACTTAGTATATATTATTTGCTTGATATTTCTTATATATTTTTTTTATAAATATGATAATAATTTAAACTCACGTCTACGTATATATTTCTATTGGTAGTCAGAGGTGAAGTCATCTCATGATGAATTAAGTAGTATCAACGATTCACCGAATATGATGACAATGGTGTTGTACCTAATACTTTGATATTTTTTTTTTATTTCAGGTATGGCGGCGAAACGCCATTTTAAAAAGTTACGGGACTGCCATCGGGAAGCCATTCGACGACGGAAGTATGCTACTGGGTCGGCAGCGGCGAACATGAAACCTTGGAAATATGAAGCAGAGATGGCGTTCTTATTACCGCATATAGAATTCCAAAATATACTGACTGCTCCCGTGTCCGCAGAAGAAGCACAACATTTCCATGAACAGTCAACGACGGAGACTTCTGACAATGTTGATACAGAATCACCACCTCTGTCGTTAGAAGTTTCACTCGCAACTACAGACACCGAAAACAGAAAGAGAAGGAAACTTGATGAAACTGCTACTCAGATATCACAAGAAAGAAGAGAGCAGTGGCAACACCAAAGAGACGAATTTCGTCGTCCACAAGATGCATTGGCAACCCTATTCGAGAGCTTGTATCAAAAGACCCGAGAACTGCCGAAATATTTGCAACTAAGAGTGCAGAGGGAAATTTTTGAGTCAGTAACTCGTGCTGAGGAGGAAGCTTTGGATCCAATCAGTACTTACTTGAGTCCGACATCTTCAACGTCAAGTTATGAATGTGCTGGTGCAAGAAATCATCAAGCAAGCCCTGCAACCGGTGGATCTACTGGAAGTAAACAGCCAACTTTAGATGTGAAATCCGAAAAGTTAGATAGATGCTACATTGAGTGAAGTCTAGTGACTTAAAGAATGATAGAATGAATGTAAAAACACTTGATTGCACAAACACAGAACAGGAACAAGGAAACTAAAAATGGGTAAAGGCGGTGTTATCGCTGTAAGCGATCTCTTCCAGACAACCTTCGATAGACATTGGCGGCCCTAGCAAAATATTTGTGTTGCGCTATTTTTCCTTTCGGGGGTTGGAACGTCAGATATGCAGTCGCTTCTGTAAAAAAGTGGACCTGTCAAATCATCAGATTAAAATGTGATAACGCTAGGGAGATGATGAGGCTTTGTTATTGATAGTATTGAGGTATATCTAATTCACTTATGTTAAGTAATAAAAAATAACATAATCTTTCCATATTTTATTTGTTAATAGGTACCTACTTCATGTCAGCAACGTTTATTATACATATATCTATTTATATATTTGTACATAATAGAACAGACAAAAATAACTCAAAGGAAACAGACAGTACAGGCTTATTTTTAAGAAAGATTTCTTCCACGTTTATTTATTTCCCGTAAAATATATATACATATATACTTAAGTATCTATATATTCTTCTCTAAACATTGTTTTGGGGAACGTATGAACGTCCCTCATTATGAATTGAAAATATTGTTTTTTCTTCGATAAAGTTCAGAAACAGCCTCCGTGGTGTAGTGGTTAGAGCGTTAGGCTCACGATCTCGAGGTCCGGGTTCGATTCCCGATGGGGACATTGTCGAAATCACTTTGTGAGACTGTCCTTTGTTTGGTAAGGACTTTTCAGGCTTGAATCAACCGATTGTCCGAAAAAGTAAGATGATTCCGTGCTTCGGAGGGCACGTTAAGCCGTTGGTCCCGGCTATTAGCCGTAAAAACACCTCCACCAACCCGCAGTGGAGCAGCGTGGTGGAGTACGCTCCATACCCCCTCCGGTTGATTGAGGGGAGGCCTGTGCCCAGCAGTGGGACGTATATAGGCTGTTTATGTATGGTTTATGTTATGTAAAGTTCAGTTATTGTTTTCGCGCCAAAACGCGCTGGAGTTACCTTCAGTACCTTGTTACCACCACGACGCCATTAACAAGTTATTTATTCTGTGCCATTAATATAAATTGACATTTGAAAACGCCCGGACTTCCCAAATTAACCACTGGCATGTGGCGTGATCAAGATTTGTCACGGCAAACAATTAATAGCTTCTAAGATTTCAGACGAAACCGCACTGATATTTGTCAAACTATTCCAAGACAGTTTGGAATTAGAACTCCAATGACTTTGATAATTAATCACTTAGAGAATAATTACAAAATTTTCAAATAACCTAACTTAAAATTACTTAACCTAGAACGCATTCCGTGTCAAACTTGGCCCAAAAGTGCCCATGACACTAGCAGCGTTACCGCGCTGGATTGCCACGGACAACCTCTGAGCCAAGTAAGACCCGGAGCGGGGGTCAAAGCCCTGCTCTCTAAGGCGACGGCCCACGTCCTTAACGAATTGCTTCGCCTCCTCCCCCCAGCAAGCACTTAGAGTTAATAACAATATTTTTAATATTACCGCTTTGACCGCTGCTTGTATCCGAAAACGATGATACTGTTGTGGTATTTTCTAGAAGCTCCATCAAAATATTTCAATAACAAAAAAAAGAATGGCCTCTGTGGTCCAGTGGTTGAGCGTTAGGCTCGCGATCCGGAGGTCCCGGGTTGGAATCCCGGTGGGGAAATATCACAAAAAATATTGTGGTCCCCAGTTTGGTTAGAACATTACAGGCTGATCACCTGATTGTCCGAAAGTAATATGAAGGCACGTTAAGCCGTTGGTCCCGGTTACTACTTACTGATGTAAGTACGTAGTCGTTACATGAGCCATGTCAGAGCCTTTGGCGGCTCAATAGTAACCCTGTCACCAGGGTTGATGAGCCTGGTATTCCACCTCACAACCCACACGAGTGAAGAAGAATAAAAATGAATGTAGGTACTTATTTGCGTGCTTCTTTTATTTCCATTCGATTCATCATATATATACAGGGTGGCCCAGAAGTTCAGGTTCAAAATGAAAAATTAGATAGAGGGGCTCATTAGCTACCAGAAACACCCCCATGTATGTTCAGCAATTATTTATGGTTTAGGAGATATGACCCATTTTGTACCTTTTTCTAGATTTTCTACCTTACTTCAGAAATAATCATTTTGTCGCTATCCCTTTCTTAATAATTATTTTATTTTACTTCACAACTATGCCTAAGGCTGTGTACCGCTTAATCAAAGATAAATCAAAGTCAAATCAAGTATAAAAAAAAAGTTATCGGAAGTCAAAGTGAGAATTCGACCAAAATTGTTACAGTTGTTAATACTTCGCCGAAGAATAATAAACACATGAGATTGTCATGGACCCTGAAAGTATTTTTAAAAACTGCTCCATTTAATAGGCTTTTAGAAACATCCAAAAAAAGTACCCTTAATATGGGCAAAAAACTAAGTAATTTGACCTCAAATATTGCAAGACAGACAGATTTGAAGGAAAATTTGACATTCTCATACAATGTAGCTGCTTCTTTCTAACGTTGTTAGGTGCTCAAAGACAAATAGTTAGATATTCATATTCATTTATTCCTTAGAACAACTTTACATTGTTGTTTGTTATTTTTCTACTTTTTACTATTTCGGCGCCCGGTGCGGTGACACATCTTGCACCACCCTAGGGCTGCCACTGTCTGTATTTATAATCATGACTGATTGACACTGGGACGTTAAAACAGTAATTTTCTTCCGAAATCATAATTAGACTGTACGTAAATGCGTCATTGAGTCAAAACTCGTAAAATTCTTAGAAACCGCAGGAAACGCGAGAAAACTCATAAAGTTGTTAGACATGGCACATGTGGGTTTCCTTTAGACCGTGTCATGTCAAAATATAAACATTTAACTCATATAATAATTCATTTTTATGGTATTAGCACCAGGAGTAAGTGATTAAAAGGCAACATCGTGTTTTTAAAAAGTCACTTTCGTGATTTTCACTATAAGTTCAGTATTGGTTTGACAACAGACGCCTGTATCTAATATTAAGATAGGTACAATACAGTCATAACGGCCTCCGTGGTTTGAGCGTTTTGAGCGTTCGGCTCACGATCCGGAGGTCCCGGGTGCAAATCACGAAAATCACTTTGTTCACAAAGTTTGTTTGGTTAGGTCATTACAGGCTGATCACCTGACTGCCCCTTAAGCCGTTGGCCCCGGATACTATTTACTGATGCAAGTTAGTATTCGTTACATGTGCCATGTGAGGGGCCTCAGGTGGTTCAATGGCGGCACCCTGACACCGGAGTTGATGGGGTTGGTAATCCACCTCACAACCCACACGATAGAAGAAGAAGTACAGTCATAGAATAAAGAATAATACTACGTATAGAACGGCAACTCTCCGCTCCCCACCAGAGTCTGGTTTACTCATCGAACATAGTTTAGACTTGAATCGTCATACACAGAGATGTGCGTGCACGATAACGTCAATGTGTGATGTCTGTGTAAAACAAGGTTATTTGTACTTAGTGTCCAGGGTGTGGTACAGTACTAAAATACACATAGATTATAAATTACGCCGCCTCAAATACTCCCAGCGCTGATTGACATTCACCACATATACCAAATTAGATGGAGAATATTCTACAAACGGCATTGATTGATAAACTGACGATTGATACGAACAGATGGCTTCTTTATTGGTTTATTTATTGATCTGGGAAATATTTTCGATGTAAGTAAGTAAATAGAGACTTGGAAATCAGTAATTTAGATGCGTAGTTCTTATATTTAAACAACTTGTCATGAGATATGAATATATGTAAATAATCACTGTGGTTTTATGGAACACCGACTTGTCAAACGGACTTGCACCAATTATTAATTTATCTTATGTGCAATTTTCACTAACACAATTGGCTCGATCATTTTAGACGGCTCACCACCTATCACGTTGGTCTAACAGAGAGCTCGGTAAGGCGTAGGTTTTTATATTGCGATGGATGTATCTCTGCCGGGTATGCATGACAACCGGCGCGAATTATATCGAGCGCTTGGACCAATAAACTATACGAATGCTATCTACGTAGATGGATGTCAAACGGCTATGGGTCGAAGCGCTTAATATAATTCGCGCCGCGGCGCGGTTGTCATGCAGACCTGGCTGACCTCCAATTGTGATATAGTCGTGGGCTTCTGTTATGTTGGAAGAGGTAGAGCAGAAAGATTAACACGTTCACTGTATGAACCATATGTGGGCCACATGTTTTCTTGCTATAGTGTGTCTATATACTTACGTAAATTTCAATGTGTTTATCGAAAAACGAATTCTCGCAAAAAAATTATGAAGACTGTTTGTTTGCCAGGGTTATTAATTTGCACACCCGATCGACAATAAATTAATTTTAATATTGTATGTATTATTATTATTTGAAAGTTGTGAGGGCCGGACCGAATGCAGCCCGCGAGGTCACTGCGACCTTGACAGATCTATTGTGACCTTAAATCCCTACATTTAAATATCCTCCTCTAGACCGATCCGTTCGAATAGATCCAACGTCTTTTTGGGAGAAAGCTCCATGACTTCCTGGGGGTCCATTATGTGGCCCCCAAGTGTACGGCTTCTACTATGTATGAGAGCCTCACAGCTGCATAGCAGATGTAGTGGCGTCTCATCTTCCCCTAAGCAGAATCTGCATAGAGGAGACTCGGTCAGCTCCATTTTGTGTAGGTGCTTATTGAGTCTACAATGCCCTGTGAGGGCCCGTATCAACAACCTAACCTGCCCCCTAGTGAGAGTAAGGATTTTTGATGATAATTTCTTAGAAAAAGGTCTAATCAGCTGCTTTGAATGTTTTAGGCCAACTGAGTTTACCAAAATTTCTTGGATTCATTTCCTAGTCGCACCCCCAGATGAAATCTAGAAGTGCTTTTCGAGATCCCGCAGAAGGGTTCGGGTCCGGTTAAACTTGTGCCCGATCCCTCCTTTGCGAGTTCGTCAGCAATTTCATTGCCCTTAATGTTAGAGTGCCCTGGGACCCAGCCTAGTGTTACCGAGTTTGAGGCCCCCAACTTATTTAGACTATCAATACACTCTAGAGTGAGTAATGAGTCTACTTCAGACGCCGCCACCGCCTTAAGGGCAGCCTGGCTGTCTGACAGTATGAGAATGTTACTGTTTGTGTTCCCCAAATTTTGGTGCACACAATCAATGATGGCATACATCTCGGCCTGAAAAACTGTGGCGTGCGCCCCCATGCTGGTCACCCTCCTTCGCTTGGGGCACCCTCCGTATACACCCGCCCCTGAGAGCCCGTCTCGCTTAGAGCCGTCGGTAAACCACACCCGATCAGCACTGGGAAAGGGCGAGGGTACAGTTCCAGACCACTCCTCTCTCTCTGGTATTACCACCTTGAAGTATCTCACAAAGTTATGAGTCCCGACCATGACGTCTGAGGGCATCGCCATGACCGGGTCAGTCATAAGGTCCTCTTTGAGCTTTCTCATGACAGTTGATCCCCATGTCGTTCTATTCCTTTCCTTAGCTCGGAGCATAGCTATTCTAGCTTCCCCGATTATGTAGAGATGGAGTGGAGGCAGGTTCAGTGCCGCCTCCATTGCTAAGGTTGGTGTGGACGACATAGCTCCCGTTATTATCATACAAGCCATTCTTTGGACGCTGGTTAGGTCCGAAATGTAGGTCCCAATAGATGCCTTTTTGAACCATGCTGCACAGCCGTACGCGAGCATAGGCTGAGGCCTATGCTCGCGGTGAGCCACAGCAGTGTAGAGCCAAAGCATGGCCTTAGGTTTAAGGCCCCATCTTGAACCAGCTAGGCGCCTGCAGGTGCCTATCGCAGATTTGGCTTTTCTTGTGATATTACCTATGTGTTGTGACCATGTAAGCCTTTGATCGAAGGTCAATCCCAAATATTTAACCTCGCTAGAGAAGCCTACTTGTTTTCCGAAAAGGTAAGGAGGTCTGAGTTTGTCGAGCTTTCTCATGTTTGTGAAAGGAACGACTACGGTTTTGCTCGCGTTAACTGATAGTTTGAACTCTAAGCACCAACGTTCAATTCTTTTGAATGCTGATTGCATGAGACTTGAGATTGTGTAGGGGCACTTACCTACTACAGTAACCACCAAGTCATCTGCGTACCCTTGAGTATGATATTTCGCGGAACTTAGCTCGCTAAGTAGACTATCAACTACCAAGGACCAAAGTAAGGGTGACAGGACTCCGCCCTGGGGGCAGCCCTGAGCAACCTTCAGGTCGAGGGTTGTGTCCATGAGCTTCGTTCTTACTATCCTTGTTGTCAACATTGACTCTACCCAGTTTACAGTTGTACTGTCAATGTTGCGGGCTTCCATGCTCCGGATCATGACCTCTGTAGAGGTGTTATCAAAAGCGCCCTCAATATCCAGAAAGGCACATTCAGTCAGTTTTCCAGACGATCAGTCAGTTCCCTAAGGGCCGACTCGGTTGATTTACCTTTTTGGTAAGCATGTTGCTTTACATGTAGGGGATTTAGTTTTATATATGTGTCCCTAATATGTATGTTAATTACCTTCTCCATTGTCTTCAGTAAGAATGAGGTAAGACTTATTGGTCTATATGACTTTGGTTGTGATGGGTCCTTATCCCCTCCTTTGGGAATGTAGATCACCTTTACCTGTCGCCAAAGGCTGGGCAGATATCCCCAGGCAAGACTAGCCCTGAAGATTTTGACCACAACTCCTAAGATGATGCTCTTCCCTTGCTGTAGTAGAGCAGGGAAGATATCATCAACCCCGCTGGATTTGTAGGACTTGAAGCTGTCAATCGCCCACTCCACCTGTTGGGGCCTGATTACCAACGATGCTCTCCTCCAGTCCTCAGTGCGCGGTCTCCTGGTTTTGGGGGGCCTAATCCCTGGGATGCATCCTAAATGGTTTGTCGGGAAAGACCCGGGGAAGTGTACCTGCGCTAGTAGTTTGAGTGTTTCTTCCGCGGATCCAGTAAAAATGCCATCGGGCTTTCTCAAGAAACCTAGATGGGATGGAGGGGCTTTAGATACGATTTTGTGGAGTCTTGCTATGTGAGGGGTACCTTTTATTTCCTCACAAAATTTTCTCCAAGATCTCCTTTTTGCCCTCCTCAGTTCCTTGTTGAAGCCAGTAAGGGCCTTTGCGTACGAGTCCCAGTCCTTGTTACTCTTGGCCCTATTGAAAAGAACCCTGGCTTTTGATCGTAGGCCACTTAGTTTGTTGTTCCACCATGGTACTTTCCTGTTTGTGGACGTTGTTTTTAGAGGGCAGTTGTCCTGGTAGGCCCTAAGGAGTCCTTCCCTTACCGTCCCCACCGCTGACTCGATCTGCTCCGGAGATCTGATCGGTCCAATTGGCCTGATCAGCTCCTGCCGTAAGGAGGCTCTGTAGCCTTCCCAGGCTACAGAGCCTCCTTACGGCCCAATATTGTATGTAACAATGTACAATATTAAAATTAGTATGTCCTCCACCAACCCGCATTGGAGCAGCGTGGAGGAGTATGCTCCGGTTGATTGAGGGAAGGCCTGTGCCCAGCAGTGGGACGTATATAGGCTGTTTATGTTATTATGTTTGTTTATATAAGTATGTAATGTTGCACACCCGATTGGGTTAAATTGTACCTAAGATTGTTTTTTTTCTTATTTCTAATATACTTATTTCTTATGACATCTTTTTTTGTACTGTACAATTGCAATAAATCTGTTTTGATTTTGAAAAATAACTTCAGGTTAATATCTAATTTTCAGTTGCACAGCGAACGTGTTAAGGTTCAATATACATAACACAAACTGTCTACATAATACATTGTTTTAAGTTTACGCGGTTATTATCATAATTAAAACACATAATAACGGGTTCTTACCGCGTTTAAATGGGGATATGAGACTCCCGATATTTCGACACTGTTGCAAGTGCCATGATCACGGGATGACTGATCCGTTATTATGTGTTTTAATTAGTCTACATAATATCCCACTGGTGGGCACAGGCCTCTTAATCAATCGTAGGAGGTATGGAGTAAGTTCTAGGCGAAACTATTTTTAATAATCTGTGCTAAGGCTAACATACCTACCGATATTGATGTACCAATAGATAGACAGTCGATCTTGTTAGAGTATACTAAGCTCCATTTCTCTCAAGGGAACCATTATCCGATTGAATCTTTTATTTTTATAACCAATCCCTCAATAATTACTCTCCTAGGGCGTCCGAGAGCCGTAAAACAAAAGATGCCCTGATCTACCATTTATTACAAGAGACTTAAAGTTCTATTTAGAACAAGTTCGCTTAGAGCAACTAACGTTAATATCGGTGGGATACTAGATTTTTTTTTGACGTGACTTATTGTAGGTCTGCCGCAAACTGCATTAACTACTTGGCCGGACAAATGGGGAGCGCTGAGGGCTTTCACCCGGTACACATTTTAAGACAACAGGCCTAAGGGGTGCCCAGTTGGGCGCGAACCTCGGCTCAGGGTGTCGTCTCAGAGGAAAATATTTGAAAGAATTCATTGACGCGCTGGCGGTGTCGGTATCGGGTGTTTTAAAATGTTTGTTGCCGCGAGCTGATTGGCCGCCTCTATGGCTAAGTGGGATAATAGACCTGTGTTTTCCTGAATAAGATCTCGCCTATTTCCCATTGGGGTAGGCAGAGACCACGGAATTCTACTTACTTCTTTTATTTCTCTTTTGTTTTGTATTTTGTTTTTTTTCCTGTTTGTGCAATAAAGTATTTGTTATGTTGTGTTACTACGATCCTGACACACCACTATCGCTTCTTCCACTCCCATGAAAGTCATCATGCTTGCTCGTTAGATTAGGTAGGATCAGGAATACCCAATTCCTGATCGCATATAAAAGTAAGTGTGCAATGCAAACAAATGTCAAACAGCAATATTGCTTTTAAAGTAAATTGCTTTGATGTGACTCTAGCCTTTCTATAAAACATCCTGGACCTGCAAAGTCTCAGAGGGTTTCGACCAATAGCCTAACGATGTCTATCTATGTAGATAGCATTCGCTGTGTTTATTGGTTGAAGTCCTTGATATAATTCGTGTCGCGCGCCTAGGCTAATCTTTACCACTTACACACGCACCATAAATCTTTTTTGTAAGTCTACTTTTATTCATTCTCTACATGTCCGACCAATCTAAGCATCCCTGTCTTCCTAGCTTTAGATAACATACACATACAAACATAAACTCACGCCTATTTCCCACCGGGGTAAACAGAGACTATGGAATTCCATTTGCTTCGAACCTGAAACATTTCTCTAAAACTTCATTTTTCTCTTTCTAGCTTTAGATAAATTTCATTTAAAGACGGCAAAGAAAGTATCGTTGGTTAAAAACACAAAAGACAAGTGTAAAACGAATACTACCAAATTAAAATGCAATTTCTACAATGTAACATGAATTCACGCCGGTAAATTAATTAGGATGGCAAGGTCTTTGTTGTGGAATATCCCACTGGTGGGCACAGGCCTCTTAATCAATCGTAGGAGGTATGGAGTAAGTTCTAGGCGAAACTATTTTTAATAATCTGTGCTAAGGCTAACATACCTACCGATATTGATGTACCAATAGATAGACAGTCGATCTTGTTAGAGTATACTAAGCTCCATTTCTCTCAAGGGAACCATTATCCGATTGAATCTTTCTTTCTTTTGTCTATCTATGTAGATAGCATTCGCTGTGTTTATTGGTTGAAGTCCCCCTCAGCGCTCCCCATTTGTCCGACCAAGTAGTTAATGCCGTTTGCGGCAAATCTACAATAAGTCACGTCAATAATGTTTACAAATAATAATTCGCTGGGCTGTACTTTTGCTCTTTGATAGTACATACCTACGTACAGTCATGAGCAATATAATGTACCCACTTTAGGACTCTTTCGCACTAACATATTTGACATTTAGTGAGATTTACAGTTCAATTTGTCAAAAAAGTTAATGAGACATGGTACCAAAGTGTATACATATTAATGCTCGTGACCGTACGTTTTTACGTATTTCTATTCTTATTTTTCGATATGTACTTAATGTTTTTTGTTTTTCTATATAATAATATTATATGTATAGAAAAGTGTGTAGAAAGCAAGAAATAATACAATGGAAGGATAATGAATGGGGATTTGGTTGTTTATGGTATGAATTTAGGACGGTTAATGAATAGGGCGGAAGGAAGTTTATTAAATATAAAATGCTTGGCTATTATTAGATTGGGATTAGAATGTAAGGGCTATTTGTGTTTTGGGTTAAAAGGAGAAAATTAAAGGAGTCAAGATAAATAAAATATCCCTTTTAATTCTATAAGTATCCCACAATTTTGATATTACATCCTGTAAAATATAAAATAAAATAATATATCGTAACAGCCTCCCTGGTCTAGTGGTTAGAGCGTTAGCTCACGATCTGGATGTCCGGGTTCGATTCCCGATGGGGACATAAGTCGAAATCACTTTGTGAGATTGTCCTTTGTTTGGTAAGGACTTTTCAGGCTTGAATCACCTGATTGTCCGAAAAAGTAAGATGATTTCGTGCTTCGGAGGGCATGGTAAGCCGTTGGTCCCGGCTATTAGCCGTAAAAACATCTCCACCCGCATTGGAGCAGCGTGGTGGAGTATGCTTCATACCCCCTTCGGTTGATTGAGGGGAGGCCTGTGCTCAGCAGTGGGACGTATGTAGGCTGTTTATGTGATGTAGGTAAATATATCGTAATAGTGGTAAAATGTAAAATAAATTATAATTAACAGCACAGAATAACACAATCTAACTAGTTGGCTTAATTGCTCCGTTGTTATTACAAACTGCGTTCAAAGGGTCTTGATATTTCAAAGATCAAAGATGTAATAATACAGTTAACTGGAATGTTCTACAAATGCAGTGATAAATGTTCGTCTGTTTCTTTTATTTTTGCCACTTTACGTCAGTGTTGTTTGTTACACCTCTGCTTGTGTGGGTTGCAAGGTCGATGACCAGTCTCATCAAATCCTGGTGTACTGTTAACGGCCTCTGTGGTCCAGTGGTTGAGCGTTGGACTCACGATCCGAAGGCCCCGGGTTCGAATCCCGGTGAGGGCATATCACAAAAATCACTTTGTGATCCCTAGTTTGGTTAGGACATTACAGGCTGATCACCTGATTGTCCGAAAGTAAGATGATCCGTGCTTCGTGAGGCACGTTAAGCCGTTGGTCCCGGTTACTATTTACTGATGTAAGTGAGTAATCGTTACGTGAGCCATGTCAGGGGCCTTTGGCGGCTCAATCATAACCCTGACACCAGGGTTGATGAGGTTGGTCTTCTACCTCACAACCCACACGATAAGAAGAAGACTGTTAAAAATGTTGGTTGATGTTTATCATCTGCCTAGCATTATCCCGTTTTTTCCCCGAAGCATTTTAACCACTTCAGCATTTTCCCGAAAGGAAAACCAGCCAATTATTATTACAGGTTAGGTCACGTACCTTCGAAAATGCATTTCTCGGGAATGTTGGTTTCTTCACGAAATTTTCCTTCAACGCTGAGCACGTGATAATCATTTATGATCTAAACATGAATTCGAAAACAAATTCGATATTCTGCTGGATTCGAACCTGCGACCTCAAAGTGAGAGGCAAGCGTTCTACCAACTGGGCTACCACGGCTTTGTTATGTGGATGTTACAAAGCAGTTTGTTGGGTACGGCGAGTACTAATATATATACACTTTGAAACCATGTCACATTAACTTTTTTGACAAATTAAACCGTAAGTCTCATTAAATGTCAAATATGATAGTGCGACAGGGTACATGTTATTACACTTTAGAACCCTGTCGCACTATTTTATTTGACATATAATGAGACTTACGGTTTAATTTCTCAAAAAAGTTAATGTGACATGGTCTTAGTTATTAGTACTCGTGACCGTACAGGTTGGGAGAAGCTGCAGTACTTTTAGGCGGAGGAGACGTTCTTTATGTAAAAAAGACGATTCAAAGTGTAACTATGTTACCTACTGAATAAAGATATTTTTGAATTTAAATTTGTATTTGAAATTGATCCAGAAAAGGCCTCTAACACTGCTTTATGTAACAACTACGTAGTATTCGCGACTGTCATCTTACTTTCGAATAATCACGTGATTCGGCTTAGAAAGACAGTTTTAAACAAAGTAGGGTTCCTCAATTTGATCTTCTTCTTCTATTCTTCTTCATCAACCCTGGTGTCAGGGTTACTATTAAGCCGCCAAAGGCCCCTGGCATTCCATATTCGCAACTGGTTGCGTATTAAGACAAAACATTCTTCATTCACAACTAGTTGCCAACAAAGGAGTAAAATTCTTCCTTTGCAACTGATTGCGAAACGTGGTTGCGAAGGCGGCCGAAGGGGACATGACTCGTGTAACGACTACGTACTTACATCAGTACGAGTAAATAGTAACCGGGACCAACGGCTTAACGTGCCTTCTGAAGCCCGGATCGTCTTACTTTCGGACAATCAGGTGATCAGCCTGTAATGTCCTAACCAAACTGGGGACCACAAAGTAATTTTTGTGATACGTCTCCACCGGGATTCGAACCCGGGACCTTCGGATCGTGAGCTCAACGCTCAACCACTGGACCACGGAGGTCTCAAATTGATTAACAACAGTGTCTTTGCAGCAATAGGACCCAGTGTCTTCTAGATCGACAGCCGATCGCTCTATGTACTAAACCACGCATTTGTCATCCTGAATGATAAATATCTTTTTTCTATCCAGGAAAAACATATTGATTAATCGTTTGACTTAACAATAGGTATTGTATTGTAATACATTAAGCATAATGCCAGAAAATAAATCATCATGTGAAAGACACATAACGTCATAGCATTGGCCGCAACATTGCCAGATGATGGTAACAGTGGCTGTGTAGCTGTCACGTTTTGCTACAGGATCGGCCAATCAGCTCGCGATACCAAACACTTCAGAACCCCGATACCGACCCCGCTGGCGTGGTTGACGATTTCCCTCATTCAGCGCTTATCGCTATCGACCCACTAGGGTATAATTATTTCAAATATTCTTCCTCTCAGACAACGACGCCCTGAGCCGAGGTTCGCGCCCAACTGGGCACCCTCAGGAATGTTGTCTTAAAATACCGGATCCTCAGCGCTCCCCATTTGTCTGGCCAAGTAGTTAATTCCATTTGCGGCAAGTCTAAAATAAGTCACGTCATAAAAAACCTCTATGGGTAATTAGGGGCTTTCCAATCGGGGTTTCCCAAAACATGAGATGGCGTTGTTAAGTTTTTTTCTTCATTTAAACTTCTAATTTCATGGATAACAGACATAATGTGTCTTTTATCTTTGTTTTTGGGTCTTTTTATTAGACAAAGGTACAATTACAACTTCCACCCATTATTATTCTGATCAAAATAAGGAGAAGCAATATAGGTAGCAACATCATTCTATACATAATGTAATACAAATATCAAACAACAATTAGTTTTATATATATGCTTCTGCCATTACATTTTAGTTTTGAATAATTTTATGTACCCCAGCCATGAGAAAATAGGTACCAAATTAACACGTTAAAGGGAACAACGCCAACTATCGTGTGTTCGGGGAACGTCGATTGGAAAGTCCCACATTGTGCTGAGTTATTTCCATTCCCATTATAATATGTACTTATAATATTTTTTCCCCCTCCGGTTGATTGAGGGGACGCCTGTGCCCAGCAGTGGGACGTATAGGCTGTTTGTGTTTATGGTATATTTTTTGCCAGAAAATTCCGACGCTAAGTATTTCTTTTGTCTAGATATCGTTATGTTGCATAAACCCTTTTAATACATCAAATGTCTGGAATATGAAAGCGTAATAATTTGAGATTACATGTAATAATGTGAATAAAATGCTACGCTTTCATACGCCAAGACGTATCTCATGAACATTGAAGTACGTTCAACTTTTACGTTTATGCTTTTTAAGCATAAAATGTTTGTAAAATATTTACACGAGTTGTTTCGTTTTATATTGTGGTATCCAGGGGCCCTGCCGGCTAAGACAAAGCCGATTCAGATTGGAGCAAATCGAACATCGATTTGGTTTTGTCGTACCGCGTAAGCAGCCAAGATGGCGATCCCCGATTCGTGATGTCACATGAAGTTCGGCAAGCCGATTGAACGAATTATTTCAGTACTGTTGACTAGATTTTACTACTTTTTAGGATTTGTGCCTGGGCAATGGCAATTACATAGGTCTTAAATATAGCTGGCGAGGAGTGGGTGTTAACTTTATACGTCTGCCTGCCCCTTTTGGGAAACAGGCGTGATGTTTTGTTGTTGTGTTGTATCATTTATCATTATAGCGCTGGTTTTAGTAAAATGTTAGCTTTTAGTAAACATGATTAACTTAGTCTAAGCCTACCTAAGCCTAATATAAGTCAGCCATGACTTGTTTTGCTAACATACCAATAGGTATATGCTTGTATATCATCATACTGTTGCTGATTCCAGTACGGTCACTAGAGCTAATATGTATTCACTTTGAAACCATGTCACATTAACTTTTTTGACAAGTCAAACCGTGAGTCTCATTAAATGTCAAATATGATAGTGCGGCAGGGTTCTAAAGTGGGTACATGATATTGCTCATGACTGTACACACCATCTTATTTTATTTTAAGTTATACCTGATATTTTCTTATCCGCCGAAAAGAAAAGTGACGGGTAATCGACAGGCATAAAATTTATGGAACACACGTCCATTTTAGACAGAAAAACAATATACCTGGCCAGTAACTAAGTCAAGTAGTCAGCATACGTCAAACAAGTTGAATATCAGCGAGATGCCTATTTTATTCGCCCGGGTTATTTTGAATTCATTCACACATTCATAATAAAAATTAACAGTTGTCAATCATCCGTCCCTTTCCTTTTCGGCGGATAAGAAAACGAAGGGTAGGTATAACTTAAAATAAAATTAAGAGGTGTTTGCAGGAATCGGGGCCATTCGGGGCCAATTATCTATACATACATACATACATAC
Organism: Pectinophora gossypiella; assembly: GCF_024362695.1. Lineage (NCBI taxonomy): Eukaryota > Metazoa > Arthropoda > Insecta > Lepidoptera > Gelechiidae > Pectinophora > Pectinophora gossypiella. The sequence goes on from NC_065417.1 coordinate 14,411,870, forward strand.
ATAAACTCACGCTTATTTCCCACCGGGGTAAGCAGTGACTATAGAATTCCATTTGCTTCGATCCTGACACACTTCTCTTGCTTCCTCCACATTCATCAATCGCTTCATACCCGCACGCCGGGTCAGAGTAGATCGTATTGCCAATTATCTATAATGTTAATAAAGTACATAATCCCTCTATCAATTCTTACGGTGTCAGAGAAATTATACAGCTGAACGCGTTCTGTGTATTTTATTCGTTCCAGTCCAGCACAGAAGTTGGTAGTAAATAAATAAAATTATTATGTATAATAAATCTAATTTAGCCGGCGATACGGCTCACGTTGGTCTAATAAAAAACCCAGGTGATGTAGGAAGGTACTTAGTTCATCTTGCGATGGGTACCTCAATTGGTAAATTTCAATTATTTATTTATGCAACTACGGCTGAATAAAGCATGTCTCTAATTTTTTAGTAATACTTATAAGTGTTGAAACCATAAGTTATACATAATAATATACATAACATATATTCAACGTAAATTAAATTAAATCAAAATTTTCAAAATAAAAGTAATTTTTGTCAACACTATTATAAGCTTCATTCAGTGGTACTGAAAAAGCAGTCCAGTCTGTCAACGATTGTTCGTATATTACTCGTAGTTGTGGCTTATGGAATGTTATTCATAACAAATATAATAATTTAATAAATAAGTACCCTGAAATATATTTGTACCCCGTTCAGATTCAACGAAGTAACACGATCAAAATTTTCCCGCGCCTAGCGTTTATTCAGTTCTTATTAGAACGCCGTGGGGGATGGTCGTACGGTCGGACCTCCCAACCAACTTCGCGATATTATAAAAGTTTTCCGAACAAATCATTCGTTCTTCATTCAAATATTTGCCTACGTGTAGGTAGTGATTAAAATGTTCCAATAATTTTGTGCAGTTTTTTTCCAAAATGGCGGACGACGACAAAGAAGAGAGCATGGAAGGTAATTTTATATAATTAATTCTTGTTTCCTTAAATTTATTTGGGTGCTCGAGTTTTAAGTAAATTTTGTAATTCACTTTAATTTATTGTTTGAATTGAGTTACATCGCTACAATGGGTTTTTTATATTGGTGGGTATTTTGTTTGCCAGTCTTAATTGGCTTAAGTGGATTTTTTATTTTAAAAGAAATGTTTCTTTATGACATAAAATTATAATTTCAAAAATAATATAATTAAACTCTGTACCCCTTCCTGTTGATTGAGACGTTATACTTAGGCTATTTATTTTTATTATATTTTTTTGTATGTTATGCAATGTAATGCAATCTATTACGATAAGATCAAACAAAAAATAGAAAAAGAAAAAATTTGTAACCCTGTTCCCACGCAAAAAATACGGTAAATAGGTACGTAAAAAAGTAAATAATATTTTTTTTGGTGCTTGAGGGATTGTTGAGGTAAAAAGTGAACGTTGGTGTTCGTTATATTTTTTTGCTATAACGATATGAATAATAATATTGCACAGCGTGTTACGACACTGAAAGCGGCAGTATGCGCGAAAAGTCGGAAATGTGAAAAAGAACATATTTTTCATTTCGGTTTTCCGTGACAACCGCCGTGTTTTTTCAACCGGCTGTACATTTGTTTACCTATATTTATATCTTTTTTTTTAATAAAATAGGCTCGCGTTTGAACTCAATCTCACCTGAGGATAAGTGGAATAAACATTAGGGTTGGAATAAACATGCCGCGCGCGATATCCGAAGTACAGTCATGAGTAATATAATGTATCCACTTTAGGACTCTGTCGCACTAACATATTTGACATTTAGTGAGACTTACAGTTCAATTTGTCAAAAAAGTTAATGTGACATGGTACCAAAGTGTATACATATTAATGACCGTGTATCGTGACCGTAGATGCGTACGGACTTGCAGTATTTATATACTTATTTAAAAACGATGAGTAGTTGTGTTCGGTGTCCTCGTATGGCCATTTATTGGTCGTCCATTTGTTGTGACGGGAAAATATCCTCCTACATCCGATACTTCAGTACCTACATATCGTGGCTGACTTTTCTAATATCTGAATTTTTTTGCTAAAGTGATTTGTGTTTTATTGTCAATTGTAAAAGATGGTATATTTAAAGTTGTTGATAATTAAACATATTCTTTTCTATTTTAATTTCGTCAAAAATTGCAGATAGGTACGTCAATTGGCGACATCGGCGATGATATCGATATCGTCTTATACCCATTGCTTATAATGGCTTATAATGGGTTCCCGACGACCCGATTACTCTAGCCATAGAGGCAGCCAATCAGCTCGCGACACCAAATACTTCAGGACCCCGATACCGACCCCGCCGGCGTGGTCGACGACTTCCCTCAATCAGCGCTTATCGCTATCGACCCTATAGGGTCGATTAATTAATTCATTTTTTTTGCCCTGAGTCGAGGTTCGCGCCCAACTGGGCACCCTCAGGCCTGTTGTCTTAAAACCTTGTACCGGGTGAGAGTCTTCAGCGCTCCCCATTTGTCCGGCCAAGTAGTTAATGCCACCTGCGGCAAATCTACAATAAGTCACATCAAAAAAAATGCTTATAATTTATGTCCTACGAAATAAATGTCAACATAGCATTGCGTCTGTATCCCTGAAAGAGTAGGCAGCAGTGTATAGTATCCATAGTATACATACCCCCTTGCCAGCTATGTTTTAACTCCCATGTAATAGGGGGCGAGCCCATTGCCATTAACCGGGCACAAATTCTGGAAACTACGTCATATCAATTATCCACTATCCAAACATTAATTAAAACTCAGAAAGTCGAATGGACTTTCGAACTTATTGTGATGTGCCTTCTAGTATTCGTATTTGGGCATTCGTTTTCCAATTCATGTTTGGATCACAAATGATTATACAGGGTGTTAGTGACATCGTAACGAAAACTTTGAGGGATGATACAGACCATGATTCTGAGTTGATATCAAGTGGAATTTTCCGTCGCAAAAGTATGGATAGGAAAATAATTAAAAAAAAAAACACAAAAAAAATCATAAATTTTTTGACAGGAAATTCCACTTGATATCAACTCAGAATCATGGTCTGAATCATCCCCCTCAATATTCGTTACGGTGTCACTAACATCCATACCTACTTGTATGGCTACCGTATGTACTTGTAAGGGGTGTAAGTGACATCGTAACGAATACTGAGAGGGATGATTCAGCTGATTATTCTGAGTTAATATCAAGTGGAATTTTCCATCGCAAAAGTATAGAATTGAAAATAATTTTAAAAAACTAAAAAAAAATACATGATTTTTGCGACGGAAAAATCCACTTGATATCGACTCGGAATCATGGTCTGACTTATCCCTCAAAGTTTTCGTTACGATGTCACTAACACCCTGTACAGTGCTCAGTGGTGAAGGAAAATCGTGAGGAGCATTTTCAGAGATATGTGACCTAACTTGTATTGGGCTCATTTTCCCTTCGCGGGTTGGAAGGTCGGACAGACCGGACCTGTCAAATCTTCATGTTAGGTAAGCGGACCCTGTGAAAAGCGGGATAATGCTAGGGAGATGATGGTTGAGGGATCTCAGTTGGGAAAATTTTAAGACAATATGCCTAACGATATCCAGGTGGGCTCGAAGCTCGGCTCAAGACATTGTCTGAGAGCATTACTATGGAGAGAGGCGACTTGAAGTGTACGGATCGAAAACCAGTGACGGACTTGGTGTTTACCGCACTATAACCAGAGTCCCCGCGTAAGAAGTCGCGAGCGAAGTTTTCTCAATAAAATAAACAAACAATATAGCGGCAAGCAACAAGTATCTCCAAATGTCAGAGTTCATCTTATACTGGTTTGATACCCATTTGGTCGCGAGCCAAGCCAGAGCAATGCCAAGGCCAATGACCGGCGAGCTCTACAACTGCTTCCACCTTGGCCGCCAATTTGTGGTGTCAAAGTTAATGCTCGTATCACGAGTGTACTCGACGCGGCTTAAATTGATGGTCGCCCTGTTTCTTGTAATCGGGTTACGGAGAGCGCTTCCTTTTGTGTTGAAAGAGGAAAATCGGAAAAGCGTGGTGCGGATTTCTAAGGGACCTGGAAAATGGAAATTAGCATTCGTTTGTATCCGGAAATACGATGATTGCTGAGGGGCATTAAGAAAGTTGAAGCGTTGTACTTAAGGCCGCGTTCAGGGACGCGCGGGGCGTAAAGAGGCGGCGCGGCGTGCGGCGCGGTCTACCGGAAAAACAAACGCATGACGATATTACTAAGTGTTCAGGGAGAAGCGTTTTTGCACGCGTTTTACGCCCCGAACGAATTAGCATGCGTTTGAGTACGTAGTTAACATCGCCCATGGCTGAACCCACATAAAGATTCCATATTCAAATAGCGTTAAATAAATAACGTTAAATCTCTTTTCATCCTTTTTATACAAGTTTAACCACGCTTTCTAAGATTTAATATTTGACTATGGAACCTTAAAAATACGCGGAACAAGATCTATTCTATCCAAGTAGATACAATATTACAGTTCCAAATTTGATTTCAAAGTCGCCATTTAAATTAAATAAGGTATTTTCATGTCCAGGATCGGAACTTCAACTTTAAATAGCATGTTATAACGACCGTGTGACGTGCGTGTTATGCGAAAGGAGTGTCAACGATAAAACACCCATTTGTTCTATGACGTGCCTTCATTTATGATATCACATACACAAACTACATGTGGATAGGGTTAGACAACTGGCTGAAGATAGAAAGTTGGTTTAAATGAAATTTTTATCGTAAAATATAAATTAAAAGTTTAAACCCCCACTTAAATGTTCAATGCAGCATTTTGTTTACAGCATTTTGTAGGTTATTATACTTATAGGTTTGTGTAAACGTAAGATTTTTTTTTGTGATTTCATTTTTATATGTGGAAGCTTGAGGCCTTTTGCTAACTACCTTACACTACAGGACCACAAAAAAAACTAGACATAATAAAAATAGAGTACTAAATACATACGAGGTAAAAAAAATGTTAAAAAGAATGTCGTTCGGTTGGTCACAATGCTTGCAATTACTGGAGTAATAGGAGAGGAAATATATTTGTAAACAGTTTGGTAACTGCGTTATGTTGGTACACGTCAATACCTACCTATTCAAACTTTATGACTGTCATGGGTATAAACTACGTGTCATAAAATAAGTATAATAACCTACCTTCGCACCTTAAAAAATGTAATTTCTTTAACGCTTTTAAAAAAAAATAGCACGCCACATTTTGGAAAGGTAGTTTAAAACCCGTTTGATATTTAATTTAATAATAAGAAAGTGACAGTGAGTGAAATGGTATTTATTTTTGGTCTACTACGATTTACGTGAACGATGTAAATATTTAATTTTAGTTTTATCCTAATTTATCTTTTTTCTCATGTAAGCGACTTTGCATTGTCTTAAGTGAGAATAATTAATCTTTAAACCTAAGCTCAGGGGGGTTAAAATGGCCACATCGAAGCAATTCTTCTAAGAAAGCAATATTGCAATTTTACATTTGCGCATATAAAAGTAAGTGCGCAATGCAAACAAATGCCAACAAAAAGAAATATTGGTTTCTTAGATGAATTGCTTCGATGTGGCCATTTCAACCCCCCAGGATGCGAATTGGGGTAATCATTTATTTATTTATTTATTTATTTCACATATACATCATAGGTACGCGTCCTTTAAGTAAATTTTGTACACCCTTTATTTATGGACTTATTTATTTATTTAGATAGTGAAAAACATCACCCTTACAGGAGACTATCCTAAGTCGGTGATGTCATCTTACTTACTTATTAATACAATAACTATAAAATATAACAGCCTCCGTAGTCCAGCGTTGGGCTCACGATCCGGAGGTCCCGGGTTCGGGTTCACTTTGTGATCCCTAGTTTGGTTAGGATATTAAATGCTGATCACCTGATTGTCCGAAATAAGATGATCAGTGCTTCGGAAGGCACGCTAAGCCGTTGGTCGCTGTTACTACTTACTGATGTAAGTATGCAGTCGTTACATGAGCCATGTCGGGGGCCTTTAGCGGCTCAGTAATAACCCTGATAACAGGGTCGATGAGGCTGGTATTCCACCTCACAACCCACACGATAAGGAGACTTAATAATACAAAAAACGTCAGTAACAACAAAAAACAATAACAAAAAATAACATTTTCATCTGACTTAAATAAAATAATTTAGCTGTCGTGAATTGTGTTAAGGTACAGTGAAACAAGTCTACATCTTTGAATACTGCGTTAAGAATTCGGATAGCCGAAGGGACTGGTGCATGTTTAACACTTTCAAATACAGAACGTCTAGGGACGTTCCGATTCCAAGGTGTCATACTACCTATTATGAACCATCAATGATCCATGGTCTCTGTCCGTGAAAGGGTTAAGGATGTTAGTCCTGTGTGTTCGCGTTACTAACGCTTTGTCCCGCGACTGTCATCCGAGTCTATTGTTTGGTATCAGCGTTGAGGTTGGTAATCCACCTGACAACCCACACGATAGTAGTACTAAATTATGTAGATATGAAATGTAAATCCAGGGGCTTCCGAAGTAATTACTTGTTCTGCCTGTGAAATTAATTGTGGCCTATTTCGTGTCGGACGATTGTAAGTTGGTTATGTAGGTAGCTACATACTCGTACATACATACAAAAAAAAGAGATAAAAAAAGAAAAGAAAGGAAAATATGAAACAGTAGGACTAGGGCCCTGTGCTGGGAGGTTTTCTGGCCACGTCTTTCCCTCAGCGTTACAGATTCCGATGTGGTAGTAGTAGTAGTTTTACAGCTAGTTACATAATATGTAATTTAATTTTGTTTGACGTTCAAAAAGCGCTAACTTTGTAAGCCAATTTTGAAAAATAAATATTTTTGAATTTTTTGAATTTTACATAAACTCACGCCTATTTCCCACCGGGGTAAGCAGAGACACACACTCCTACATACTCGTAGCTACTTACAATCGTCCGACACAAAATTGGCCACCATTAATTGGAGTTGGAAGGGTACGGACGGAGCATAAGCATAAATAAATAAGTATATCACGCTGCTTGAAGGGGGTGGGGGGCGGAGGTTTGTTTGCATTGCGCACTTACTTTTGTATGCGCAAATGTCAAATAGCAATATTGCTTTTTTAGATGAATTGCTTCGATGTGGCCTCTTTAATCACCCTGATGTACAAAAACCTTTATTTATTTAACAGTTTATTCTATCTACTTACATATGTATATACATACACATACATACCTATATGTCAGGATCGCAGCAAATGGAATTCCATAGTCATTGCCTACCCCCGTGGAAAATAGGCGTGAATTTATGTATGGCTATGTACATAAGGAAAAAGAGAAAGACCCAAAAATTCGGTTTATAAGTAAATCTCTATACAGATATACGAACTTTTCTCTTCTCGTTGTAAAAACTCTTTAATAATAAGGACACTGGCTGATTTTCTTACCGGAGGTCCCGAGTTCGAATCCCGGTCCCCATATATCACAAAAATCACTTTGTGATCCCTAATTTGGTTAGGACATTACAGGCTGATCACCTGATTGTCCAAAAGATGATCCGTGCGGAAGGCACGTTAAGCCGTTGGTCCCTGTTACTACTTTTGATTTAAGTACATAGTCGTTACGTCGTCAGGGGCCTTTGGTAGCTCAATAATAACCCACACGATAGACGAGAGACGAATCTGTTTGTGTCCTTAATATACTTAATTAAAGTTATCCTTTGTAAAAAGTTATCATACTGTTGGTATACAAAATACTTTGCGGTAATAGTACGAACGATTCAATTGGCAGAGTTCAAGGGCTGGGTACAAACCGTAATAGCGATCATAAGATATACATACTACAAGGAAATCTATGTCTATAGTGATAATTATCTTGTATAGTGGAACTTGGATCATAATAAAATGAAATAAGAATTACTATGAAGAAGAATTACTATCATGCACGCTAAAAGTCGAACGGTTGATGAACAGTCTTAAAGAAAGAAAGAAGGAAAATAAAAAATATTCTACATACTTACTAATGATTTCACACTTAAACAGAAACTTTGTAAAAATGGTTATTATAAGATTAGTGATTATTTTGAACGTCGATAAGAAAATGACAGATATAACTTAAAATAAAATTAGATGGTATTTACAGGAATTAGCACCAATGTTTAGTCGCAACGGAATATCTTAGTCATATTCCGTTGCCTATTCCCAGCAGTGGGACACGCGTCCAATGAAGTAATACATCACGTAATCGTCCTGTCGTAAATGTTATGAATGAAACACTTTATGATTTCAAGGCCCATAACAACGGCAATATAAGAGGAACACGTGTTACGGTTGCTCACTTGCCGAATCATATCTACAGAAACAAATAAAATATTTCATAGTAGAAGACGTCACAGCAACAGTACCAATACAAAAAAGACTAACCCCGATACAGACGACGCCGACGCCCTGAGCCGAGGTTCGCGTCCAACTGGGCACCCTCAGGCCTGTTGTCTTAAGCGTTGTACCGGGTGAGACCCCTCTGCGCTCCCCATTTGTCCGGCCAAGTAGTTGATGCCATCTGCGGCAAATCTACAATAACAAACACAAAAAAGGAGGGAGGGAAAAGGAGGGAAGGATGTATTCTGAAGCTGTAATTACTAGGGGATTTGGATAGTGTGTAGCAGAATCGAAGAAACGGTTAGAAGCTCATTTGGGCAATGGTCTCAAGACAAGAAGTTACAATCCTCATAACTACCACCCGCTCCTTGCAACCTTTGTGGTCAACGACAAATGAAGCCTTACCCTTTTTATCCTAACTCCTCTTTTCGAATTGTCTCCAAATAGTGCCTCCAATACACTGGTAAATCATCTGGAAAAGATGTAAGAGGCCTGAAGATGACGAAACAGCAGAAAAATCCCTTCTCTACTTGCTGACTTTTTCGGTATGAAAGATTCAATTATTATTTATTCAGGACAATTGTTTCTCCAAACCAAGTGAGCTCCCCGCTGACTGTTACATAAATGATTGCCATTTGGTGAGATACAAACCGCTGCGGTTTTCTGTTGAATTACCACCTGGCCAAATGAAAACGTGTAGGCAACTTGGTAGTCCCTTCATGCATAAATTATTTTCTAGAGCTACCTACAGAATAAACAAACATAACATAACAAACACAACACACCCATAGGGTATTGTTTAAGTAAGAATATAGGTATATGTGAATGAAGTTTCAGGAAGATCTATAATAAGTTATTGTGAATGTAGTCTCATTCCGCCCTACTAAAAAACGAAGACAAAAAATAATACCAGTTTTACAACACAGTCCGCAACGCTGGTATTGCAGATTGTGTGTAAAATAATTTGCCTTGTTAAATAGTTTACGTGTGTGACAATTGAGACGGCTCCAGATCTCTAGGTTCTGACGTCAGTATAGGCGTCCCGCAGAGCTCAATTCTAGGTCCGTTCCTATTCTTAGTTTACATCAATGACCTACTTAGTCTTGTAAAACATGAAGTGATGCTATTTGCCTTCTTACTTTTTAAAGTCAAGAAACGATAAATTTTGGTTTACTGTAAACAATCTGCTACTTAAAGAAAAAAATAAGGAACTGGATCTCCCTGATACTGCTGTTTTTTCGGGAATTTATTTAGACGCTAATCTACATTAGAGTCCTCATATTGATAAAATTGTTCAAAAAGCTCAGCAGCATTCGCAGTAAAAAAATCGTTTAATTACCGGCGTAGAAACCGCGCAGTAAGATTATTTGCCTACTCCCATAGAGCCTAATGCCGTACGGTATCTTGCTGTGGGGTCATGCTGTAGATGTCAACAGCATTGTTGTTCTGCAAAAGCGAGACATTCAGGCAATTTAAAAATTGGGACCCAACACGTAAACACAACACTTAAAAATTAAATAAATTGTTTAGTATTTTAACTTTGTTATCGCAAAATATATATGAAAACTTAATATATGTAAAAAAAAATAGACGATTTAGGCAATGTAGGCAACAAATCTATAAGTATATATCTTACTTATTTATAGTTTTGTTTTCTCTCGCAGCCCGGCGGCTTTATTATAGCAAATATTATTATGTAAAAACCATCTAACTTTATTTACAATCATTTTTTTATTATGTATTTTGAGTTATTCGTACCTATGTCAAACTGCACGAAACGTTTATTGAAATATACGTACACAGGATATTATTTTTTCCAACATTGGTATTGAATTTCATTTCGACAGAAACCATAGATTAAAAAGCAAATCATTTTCCTGATTTTTTTTTGGAAGGCTTTTAACCCCTTAAACGCCGGAACGCGGATCTCGACCAGACACAATGTAAAATCTATTGTGTCTAGTATCTCGGCATATGAGAGGTTAATTGTTAACACGTGTTACATAACAACAATTTCTGCTAAAATAATTTGCTTAGTTCCTATGGTTCTATGTATTGAGTTTTTACTTCGATTGATTTAAAGAGAGAATGACATCGTAACGAAAACTTTGACGGATGATTCAGACCATGATTCTGAGTTGATATCAAGTGGATTTTCCTGTCGACAATATCAGTGTTTTCTTTAATTATTTTCAGTTATGCGCCGGAAAATTCCACTTGATAATAACTCAGAATCATGGTCTGAATAATCCCCCTCAGTATTATTTATTTTATTTATTTTTTATTTATTTATCGTTTATTTCAGGTACTAGTCCCATAGCATTACAAATTACATTTCAATACAATAAAAAATACAATAAAACAAAATAAAATACCATGCAATAAAATAAATTAAATTAAATGGTTAAACATGTCAACAGGATATACATTATGTCACATATAAATAATCTTGTTAAAATTCGTGTCATGTATATAAAAGCCGTAGTATATAGATACTACTTGTTCGGGGATGCACGTGCTCTCTGTTCGAAGGAGGCCCTCAGATTTCTTAGTACCGCGAAAAAATCGTTGACCCTATGCTCAGCAAACATGCCAGACGCGCTACACCGCCACGGTAATCGCATCATGCCTCTAAAAGCATTCTTATATTGCACTCTCAGGGTGTTATATGAGTGCTTTGTAAATGAGTACCATAGGTGGCTGGTGTAGAACGCCTGGCAGTACGCCTTGAACAGGGTAACCTTCGCATCGTTCGAGCAGCGAGCAAACCTCCTCGCCAGCATGTTGCTTCGCATGGCCAGCGCACGTCGCTGCCGCTACGATGTATTCGTTACGATGTCATTAACACCCTGTGTGGTCCTGGGTTATTAGCACAAACGCCTCCACTATGGTGCTCCAATGCGGTTTTAATGCCTATGCTCCATACCTCCTTGAGTTAATTGAGGGTAGTGTACTGGTGAGACATGGCCCATACTATAACATTCCTATGTCCAAAGCATAACATGAACAGCCTATATAGCCTGCTGGGCACATGCCTCCTCCAATCAACCGGAGGGGGTATGGAGCATTCTCCACCACGCTGCTCCGCTGCGGGTTGGTGGAGGTATTTGGGCTAGTAGCCCGGGATTAGCATGCCTTCCCAAACACGGAATCATGTTACTTTTCTGGATAATCCGGTGATTCAAGCCTGCAATGTCTTTACCAAACAAAGCATTATACTTTGCATAATATATACAAACATACAAACATAAACTCACGTCTTTTTCGCACTGGGGTAAACAGAATTCCAGTTGCTTCGATCCTAATACACTTCTCTTGTCAAACAACACAAGAACAGAGGAGGAGAGAAGTTTAATATGTACATAGTATGTTCGGTACTTTGTTACAAAAAACTGACAAGTTTGACACCTCCGACAAGGTGAACACGTTGAAGGAGCAACTATGTTGATCAAAGACAAATTGTTTACACGCTTTGACATCAAAGGTTTTTCTTTACAACGGTTTCCATACTCACTTTTATACCTATAAATAGAAAAGTACACATATCAGTGAAATGAGAATTTAAAAATGATTCAGTTTTTTTTAATCAGTAAAATGTACCTTTTTTCAGATTTTAATCAGTAACATTGATTCTTAGTTCGATTGACGGTATTTTAAGGCGTATAAGAATATCATATAACATTGCTCACGCCTGTATCTCCGAAGGGGTAGGCAGAGATGTATAGTACAGACATGAGCAATATCATGTACCCACTTTAGAACCCTGTCGCACTATCATATTTGACATTTAATGAGACTATGGTTTAATTTGTCAAAAAAGCTAATGCGACATGGTTTCAAAGTGTAAACATATTAGTACTCGTGACCGTACATACACTCACTCCTCGCTAGCGATGTCCCGTGTAATAGTGAGAGAGATTTTGGCCTTTAATCGAACATAAATCCTGGAAACCTCTCTAAGAGGTTCGTCAGCTACGCTAACGGCCTCCATGGTCCAGCGGTTGAGCGTTGGGCCCACAATCCGGAGACCCCGGGTTCAAATTCCGGTGGGGACGTCACATAAATCAGTTTGTAATCCGTAGTGGGTTAGGACATTACAGGCTGATCACATGATTGCCCGAAAGTAACATGATCCGTGCTTTGGAAGGTACTTTAACACTTTGGTCCTGGTTATTACTTAGTGATATAAGTATGTATTTACATGAGCCACGTCAAGGGCCTGGAGGCTCAATAATAACCCTGACACCAGGGTTGATGAGCCTGGTAATCCACCTCCCAACCCACACGATAAGAATAACAATTACGCTGTAATAATATGGGTAATATAAACCAACTCAGCAGTAATTAAAACACATAATAACGGGTTCTTACCGCGTTTAAATGGGGATATGAGACTCAGTCATCCCGTGATCATGGCACTTGCAACACTATCGAAATATCGGGAGTCTCATATCTCCATTAAAACGCGGTAAGAACCCGTTATTATGTGCTTTAATTATGATAATAACTGCGTAAACTAAAACAACTCGGCAGTGCTTAAAGTTCAAAATCCTTTTGGAATTGCCACCCTCGGGACGTAAATTTACCCTGCAATCTTGTCATAGTCTCTTCTTAATGAATACAGCTAGCTATGCGCCTACTGAAGAGTTCAACTAAAGACTAGCTGTCCTCAATTTGACCCCGTTGAACTTTAAGTGAATCTCAGTTGATAGACGTAATACTTACTCTTATATGTATACAGGGTGTTAGTGACATCGTAACGACAACTTTGAGATGATTCAGGCCATGATTCTGAGTTAATATCAAGTGGACTTTTCCGTCGCAAAAGTAACTGAAAATAATTAAAAAAACAAAAATTTTCATGAACTTTCCGACAGAAAATTCCACTTGATATCAAGTCAGAATCGTGGTCTGCATCATCCCCTCAGTATTCGTTACTGTGTCACTAACACCTATATATGGCTATCTGTATGTACTTGCACGGGGTCTTAGTGACATCGGAACAAATATTGAGAGGGATGATTCAGCTCATTATTCTGAGTTCATATCAAGTGGAATTTTCCACGGCAAAAGTATAAAATTAAAAATAATTTAACAAAACTAAAAAAAATCATGAATTTTGTGACGGAAAATTCCACTTGATATTAACTCAGAATCATGAGAATACTATGGAAGGATAAAGAATGGGAATTTGATTGTTTATGGTATGAATGGAGGCTGGTCTGAATTATCCCCCTTAGTATTCGTTACGATGTCACTAACACCCTATGGAAAAACTGGACCTGTCAAACCTACAGGTTAAGTAAGCAGACTCTTTGAAAACGGGATAATGCTAAGGAGATGATGATGGTTGGTGCAAGACCGCAACAAGAGCCGTCAAAAGCTTCTGACATGACTTATGTAAGGATTACTTACTCGCTTACATCAGTGTGTAGTATCCAGGACCAACGGCTTAACGTATCTTCTGAAGCACGGATCATATTACTTTCGGACAATCAGGTAATCAGCCTGTAAATTGTGGGATATAGAAATAACACGGGATATTTTAAATATCTTTACTCCTAACAAAATCCTCTAACCCGACCGACATCGCACCAAAGACTCGCCTTTCTTACTTTTTAAACTGTCCCATTTATTAACCAGTCTCCATTCATACCATAAACAATCAAATTCCCATTCTTTATCCTTCCATAGTATTCTCACTTTCCTACAGCTCAATGTCCTAACCAAACTAGGGATCACAAAGTTTTTTTTGCGATATTTCCCCATCGGGATTCGAATCCGGGACCTCCGGATCGTGAGCCTAACGCTCAACCACTGGACCAGGGAGGCCGTACAGTATTACTTGGGTGAATATCAAAATATGCCAAGTTTGGTGGCGAACTTTCATATTATTTTTTCGTGAAAAATTGGGTTCCGACATGAAAAAGGATAGTTACCTCGTAGCAAGAACTATCCTTTTTCATTTCGGAACCCAATTGTTCACGAAAAAATAATATGAAAGTTCGCCACCAAACTTGACATTTTGATATTCACCCACTTATACTTACTATATTATTTAGTTGTTTTAAGTTTACGCGGTTATTATCATAATTAAAGCACATAATAACGGGTTCTTCGGGTAAGAACCCGTTATTATGTGCTTTAATTATATTATTTAGTGTTTCCCTCTCGGATTACTTCTGCAGGTAATCGCACCGCTTTGGCACGTGATTCACGTTGCCAAGCTCGGCTGTGCCTGGAGGGTGGTAATCAGCCGCAGCTAAACTTGAACTAATGCTTCACGCCATTCTGGAGCCACGTGCTAGGACTTACCGTTGCATTTATACGACCAATCTCGTTTCTTTTTTTTATATTTCATAATTTGTAGAGTCCCGTGGTAACCCAGTTCGTGGAACGCTTGCCTCTCACTTTGAGGTCGCAGGTTCAAACCCAGCACAGGCCTAAACCAATGATTGTCGAATTTGTTTTAGAATTTATGTTTGGATCATAAATGATTATCACGTGCTCAGCGGTGAAGGAAAACATCGTGAGGAAACCCACATTCCCGAGAAATGCATTTTCGGAGGTATGTGACCTAACCTATATTGGGCTGGTTTTACCTCTGCAGGTTGGAAGGTCAGAAGTTGTAAAAAACCGGACCTGTCAAATCTTCAGGTTAGGTAAACGGACCCTGTGAAAAATGGGATAATTTTAGGGAGATGATGATAAATTAGTTGATAGAGCTCAGATTTTCATTGGTCTGGCCAGGTTTACTTCAAACAAACGTAGCAAAATGAAAAAAGAAACAAAAAAACCTATAATGAGTATAAAACCTAGAAGTTCAAATGTAGGCGGCAGCACTGTTGAGTGTTCCAAAATTTTAACAGGGGGGTTAAAAAGGCCACATCGAAGCAGTTCATCTAAAAAAGCAATATTGCAATTTGTCATTTATGCGCATATAAAAGTAAGTGCGCTTTTTTTTTTTGACGTGACTTATTGTAGATTTGCCGCAGATGGCATTAACTACTTGGCCGGACAAATGAGCGCTGAAGGCTCTCACCCGGTACAACGTTTAAGACAACAGGCCTGAGGGTGCCCAGTTGGGCGCGAACCTCGGCTCAGGGCGTCGTCTGAGAGGAAAAATATTTGAAAGAATTAATCGACCCTAGTGGGTCGATAGCGATAAGCGCTGAATGAGGGAAGTAAGTGCGCAATGCACATAAATGTCAAATAGCAATATTGCCTTTTTTGATGAATTGCCAGCTAAAATTCGTGATAAATTGCCATCAGTAGGAAAAATGCAGTTTTCATTGAAAGTGAGCTTTTTAAGTTTTCTTTTTTCAGATCTTTAGGGATCAAATATTATGGGGAAGTGTCAAAATTTAAGAACCCTCTATAGTAGCGACACCTGATGGCAGAGAGGCAGTTTATTCCTCAGCAACACAGCAGCGTGGTGAAGTATGACTTCATATCCCCATCATTGGATTACCTATAAGCTGATTATTTTTTGCCGCATTGAATATTCAGGATTTATGCCCGGTTAATGAAAATAGGTTCTATTATATACCCCTTCCTATCCCTTTGGGGAAACAGGCGTGATGCTTTGTACGTGTATTCTTTATGTTTGACCTAAGTACAAGTAATGCATGTTGGTAAAACTCCTCTAGTATCTCCATGAATACGCGTAAATGACAAGCCTCCGTGAAAGAATAATTTTCATTATGCACTGCTTCTTTTACTGGCATTTTCTTACATCTTCTTCTATCGTGTGGGTTATATATAAGGTTTAGGTCATTAGTCAAATGATAGTCAAGTTCATATCTCAAACAAAAAATGCGTCACCGTCTGATCCAAAACCCAAATTCGTCTATCAAAATCCCAAATAATGTTCAATTCACAAAGATTCGTTTTAGTATAAAAAATATTTCACAAAAAAAACTTTTACAGCAATCGATCCCTGCATAAATTGAGCCGGTGACTTCGAAAAATATCGTCTCTTTATTACTAAAGTTCACACCACCCTAATCCGGAAAATGTCCGGATTTTCGTTACCCTCTTTGGCACAGAGCAAGCTTAGGACAGACACATCTCACGTCCTTAATCCCTATCGAAATAAGCACAGGCTACAAGTCATCATATATCGTGACCTGTCTCATATCACACCCCGGATAATCCACACAAAAGTCATGCTTACCGTGTACCGCCATCTAGCCATAGAGGCGACACCAAACACTTCAGGCCTGTTGTATTAAATTTTGTACCGGGTAAGAGCCCTCAGCGCTCTCCATATGTCCGGCCAAATAGTTAATGCTATCTGCGGCAAATCCAAACATGAATTCGAAAACAAATTCGACAATCATTGGTTTAATATAATATGTCTTTGAATTTTACAATTTTCATTAGACATCGAAGCAGGATAAGTAATGTGTCTCCAGGTGAATTTCACCGTAAATCTTTCGTAGATTTTGGAAAAGATTTCCTATCTGACAACTCAATTTAAACTGCGTAAAGTCTAGGTAGGTATTTTATTTCATTTCCCAACTCGTAACTCTTGGGTTCTAATATAATTTAGCCCAAACGCTGCTCCTGCGGGTTTTACAACCGCCTCCGAAAGGCATTGATATAAAGCTAGCGATAAAAGCGACAGGTGTTTGTAACCGACTTTAAAACAGAAGTTCTCAATTTCGTCTGTATATTATGGAAAATTGTTTTATGTTTGTGATTAACCGATACTCATTTATACAATTTAGTTGGATTGAGTCTACATTGCGATCCTTTTACATATAGCTTATATAAATGCCCGTCAGCCATTCCGAATAGGTGCAAACGAATGCCATGTTCATCAATTATTCGATTTATCGTTTGATCAGAATATTAGAATTTGAATTCAGAACTCAGTACTTTATTGTTTTTTTGTTTTGATTCCCGCGAGAATAAAACAAAAATAAAATATTAACTACATAATTAGTTCTAAATTCAAATTCTGATACACGGTAAATCTAATAACTGATGAACATGGAAATTAGCATTCGTTTTATTGAAAAATACGATGATTGCCGATGAATATTAAAAAATTAAAGCAATGTACTTACTTTTTTATTTTTGAAGCAACTTACAAACGCTTTATAAAGACAGTGGCCCTTCAACAAATATGAATAAGGATTGTTTTTATCTTTTTGTGTTTTCTTTGCATTCTAATGTTTCTTAAATACTAAACACGAATATAATGATAATACTTTTTATGTAATGTATACACTTTTACATCATATTTCGGGGATGAAAGTTATGAAATCCGAAAAGTTTTGGACTTGTCTGGAATGATTGATACGGTCGCTTTATAATATTATGAGTTTGCTTACGTTATAAATAGGGTGGGTAATAATGTTTGTTCATAACTTCCGGAAAATTCGCACGTGATTTACATTCAAATTTTTGGACGAAGCATAAAAGTTTTATCTGGTTTTATGACTCCTCTACTGTATCGGCCATCAGGTTAGGTTATGTAGGTACCTATGTAGGTGGTCGTGGGTAATTTATTTTTTACGAAATGGCAACACAGAGAGGGATGACGTCAGCTGGGCACTTTTGAGCACATCTGTAGGCCCAGCACAACAAGCGCGCCGCGCGCGGCGCGAATTTTATTGAAGCCGTCGACCAATAACCGTTTCAATCTAAGTAGATAGCATTCGTATCGTTTATTGGTCGAAGCGCTCATTGTCATGCAGACCCGGCTGGTTTTTTAATACCATGAACCGGGGAACGTCTATCCACGCCACGTGGATGACATACGCTGGGTCTATTGGTGGAACTTTAGATTTTTAAAATTCGCGACTCGCGCCGCCGATGCCACGCAGGGCCTGAAGAAAGTTTACAACAATATCGATTTTAAGATAAACATTACTTGTTTGAAAGTCGGAACATGCGTTTTGTTTACATTGTTATGTTGGTAACAAGATAATGTTGTTGTTTCCATGTAACAGCAACCTAATCTGTGGTTCCAGTGAAATGAAACTCCAAGTTGGAATAAACAAATTATGGGAATTGTTTGAGATAACAATGTCGTAATTTTGAATAAACAGTTTCAATAGTTACTCGAACATGCGGTGAGTCGTCGACCGACGTTGTGATATAATAAATGTTTTATCGTCCCATTTTTTTGAGTAAAATTATACCAGAAACATTATAACGCAGTCATAAATAAATCGGCGTACGCGGAAATATCATTTTATGTATAGAGACGGGAAATAAACATGGCCGAACATAAATACTTGCTAGATTGCTTCACACGCGCGCGATTATCGCTATCGACCCACTGGGGTCGATTAATTCTTTCAAATATTCTTCCTCTCAGACGACGCCCTGAGCCGAGGTTCGCGCCTGTTGTCTTAAATTTTGTACCGGGTGAGAGCCCTCAGCGCTCCCCATTTGTCCGGCCAAGTAGTTAATGCCATCTGCGGCAAATCTACAATAAGTAACGACAAAAAAAACTTCACCCGCGCGATATATTCATAAATAAGTTAAATAGAAAAAAAAATTCGTTAGTTTTAGATCTGTCTTTATATAGTAATCAGAATTTCATAAGTTATCTTGAACCTAGTACACGACCCACGACAAAGTTTTTTTTCTGATAATGTACTTCATCCCTACCGGGAATTGAACCCGGGACCTTCAGATAGACACCAAACCAGAGGCCGTTATGTCTGTTATAATGAGTACCTCGTGTGAGGAATTATTTCTCTTTAGGGAAAAAATAATTGGCAATTCTCTCATATCATAATAACTGTTTAAGGAATTCCTTTGATCATTGAAAATAAAGAGAGAGAAACTAATATAACAACGTACTCAGTTTAATTGACTTCGTACAACAGAATAAAGAATAAACTTTCTAACGGGAACTCGTCGCCCCGCACCAACTCGTTTCCGAGCTAGATTTACCTCACCCCCTCTGGGTGTTACCTTAACACTTTCAAGGACAGAACGTCTAATGACGTTCCGATTTCAAGGGGTCATATTACCTATTTTAGTTGAGAGTCAACAACAACAACAACAACACAACACAACACAGTAGACAACTTGGAATCGGAACGTCATTAGACGTTTTGTCCTTGAAAGTGTTAGTAATGAGACAGAGATCAGAGATAGTGGATCAACACACACTGAGTATAACATTATTTGGATTTAATAAATAATTACACGCTTGTAATCCCTAACGGGGTTGACAGTGTCGCAAGTCAATAAGGCAAGCAAGTTCATAAAAAAATGTGATTAACAGCATCAAAAACGGTAGTTCGTAGTATTATTCTTTTATTTAATTTATTGTTGAAGAAAATATTCTATATTCGTTGTTACAGCTGATATTTTTAAATAAGATTATTTTTGACTCAAAAGCAGGAGAGAGAAGAGTGTAAAATAATTAAAAACTCCAAACTGCAAATCAAAACCACAACCCCAAACTCCAAACTCAAGCCGCAAGCACAACCCCAAATCCAAAACCCAAACCGCTGTGACCATGAAGTTGAGTAAAAATTCAAAGTACAAATATTTGAACGTACAAAATATTGAGTTTTGTTTTTATAGCACTTACTTGTGCTTAGGGAAACTCACAAAGAGAAAATTAATGACGATACATCACATGGACAGGAGGACCCGGTGGTGTAATGGTTAACATGCTCGTCCTGGCGTGAGAAGAGCTGCGGATTCAAATCCCGTCCGAGTCAGAAATATAAAATATTCTTTTATTTGTTTTAACACTTTCACGGACAGGAGGTCTAAATGTGATGTGACGATCCTAATTATCATAATATTAGCTATGAAAGTTCAATGACTGATGGCCAGCGTCCATGAAAGTGTTAGGTGGATTTTAGCTTGCTTTTTTCTGAGATGAATACGATATTTATCCAACTCTTGACATTAAGTATTCCATTACCAACTGAATAAGAGCGTGTTCCAATAAGGATACTGAAGTACTTTCCTATAATAAGCATGTCAAATACATTTAACTTGGGTTTCTCGAGAGTCATTTTACTCAGGTAGGGTTTGGGTCTTGGCAGATGACGTTAAGTATTAAGTATTAATCCGGAAGGTCTGGTTTACTTATGAGAGCCTTTCCTTACATCCCTTCTAAAGTTGAAAGCAGAACTAAATTCTTTCGAACCCCGACCGATACGATCACCGTAACATAATAGTATCACACCTATGCCCCGAAGAGGTAGGCACTAGGGAATGCAATCCCGACTCAAGATCCCGCGGGATTAGAAATGCCAATCCCGCGAAATCCAGAAATTTTCGGGATTTCGTCTAGTTCATAAAAAAAATAAGATAATAATAAAATTAATAAAATAAAGATAAAAATTAAAATAAGATAAGGCTGAAATCGCTTGTTTGGATAGTACGGTTAATTAAAACAAAATAATTGTCGAAAGAAAACAAAACTCTTTATTCTGTAATCATTATTCAATATTAGAGATTCGCGGAATCCCATCAATCTCGAATGGGATCTTGTCATATTATGGTTCGGGATTGATTCCGAAAAATTAAACAAGATCTCGTGATATCGGTATCCCGGGAGATCGGGATTGTATTTCCTAGCAGGCACACACTACTCGCCAGATATTTTAATCCCCTTGTAATATTAGGGGCCTATTAACTGAGATCAAACATGAATTGCATGCATTTTCGGAGGTATGTGACCTAACCTGTATTGGGGCTGGTTTTACCTTGGCGCGTTGGAAGGTCATACGCAGTCGTTTCTGTAAAAAACCAGACCTGTCAAATCTTCAGATTAGGTAAGCGAAAGCTGTGAAAAACGAGATAATGCTAGGGGGGTGGTGACAGTACTTATAGGATTTGATGTTCGACGTATTATAGGGGAGGTGTAGGTAATTGTAGTAATTGATAGTAGGTCAGCGGACCCTGTGAATACGCGACAATGCTAGGGAGATGATGATTCGAAAGAAAAGCTTTGTAAGAATCCAACACCTATTCTACCTGTATAACCTAAATATCCTTCTTTATTATGAAAATCCAATCTCCATTATGCAACTGTTGTGTCTGGAAGATTGGGTCTTACCAAGTTATAGTATGGTAGTATATTTAAGATACACACCGGTTACGGTCTTCTGGATTTTCTTTTTAGATTTGAGATGGTGGATAGATAACGAGATAGAATTATAAAATCTAAATCTAGAAATAGAAGTTAGTCTAAGATAATCAAAAATCTAATTTTCTTTCGTTATGATTTTTTTTATTTCATTTTTTTGTTTTTTTTTTCTTCTTTGCGAGTGGATGGCGATCGATATTATTTTTTTGCTGGCCAGTAATTGGCCACGCTTACAGCACTGTCAGTGGCTTCGTAAAGGTCTTTAATAGTGCAGATGTTAGGGCACTTAGGACAGCATAAAAGGTGAGCCATAGTTTGTGGTGATACTGTTACGATGAGTGCGAGTGTGCGCACTCATCGCAACCATCAACCAGGTATCCCCACCTGCAGAGCGGCCAACCTGTGTCCGGAGCCTATTTTAGGACTTTTTTATTTTTGTATATTTATGAATTTTAATTAACAATTACCTAATAATGCGTACGACGTTTGACCTCCGTTATTGATAACGTCACAATTTTGTGTTCTCATACAAACGTCATAATATGTACATACAGGGTGTTAGTGACATCGTAACGAATACTCAGGGGGATGATTCAGACCATGATTCTGAGTTAATATCAAGTGGAATTTTTCGTCACAAAATTCATAAGTTTTTTTAGATTTTTAAAATTATTTTCAATTCTATACTTTTGCGATGGAAAATTCTAATAAAAATTCTAAGAAAATTCTAATTTACGATGTCACTAACACCCATACTTACTTGTATGGCTACCGTATGTACTTGTGCGGGGTGTAAGTGACGTCATAACGAATACTGAGGGGGATGATTTAGCTGATTATTCTGAATTAATATCAAGTGGAATTTTCAGTCCGAATATTCAGGAAAATTTTAGTGTTTTTTTTTTTTAATTATTTTCAGTTCGATACTTTTGCGACGGAAAATTCCACTTGATATCAACTCAGAATCATGGCCTCAATCACCCCTCAAAGTTTTCGTTACGATGCCACTAACACCCTGTATATATTGAACCATTTAACCGTTTCTAAAAAGTATCTTATTTGTCTTAGGTCATTGTTGTAAATGGTGCTAATTCTAGTACACTCCATGTAATTTAATTTTAAGTTATATCTGTCTTTTTCTTATCCACTTTCTTATACAAGCATAAAATTTATGGAACACACGTCAATTTTAGGCACAAATCTAAAATAACCCTACGAAGATTTAACATTGGCCGATAAACCGACAGAATTAAGTTGACAGCCCACGTCAAACGGTTTGATACCTATTTCAGTCGCCCGGGTTATTCATTCATTTACTCATTCTTCTTAAAACTAATAGCTATCAATCATCCGTCCCTTTCCTTTTCGGCAGATAATAAAATGACAGGTATAACTTAAAGTAAGATTAGGAGGTCGCAGGAATCAGGGCCAATAATTACTATATAGTAACACTTGGATTGTCTGTATTAAGCCTATTACAATGTACTTAGGTAAAATTGTTGCGAAGATTTCTTTTCACAGATCAATCTGTGCGTTTGACTCTACTAACTTGTTTTGAAAATAAGTTTTAATAATTATATCTATTCTTTTTATTTTTGACGTGACTTATTGTAGATTTGCCGCAGGTGGTATTAACTACTTGGCCGGACAAATGGGGAGCGCTGAAGGCTCTCACCCGGTACAACATTTAAGACAACAGGTGCGAACCTCGGCTCAGAGCGTCGTCTGGGAGGAAAAAATGTTTAAAATAATTAATAGACCCTAGTGGGTCGATAGCGATAAGCGCTGATTGAGGGAAGTCGTCGACCACGCCGGCGGGGTCGGTATCGGGGTCCTGAAGTGTTTGGTGTCGCGAGCTGATTGGCTGCCTCTATGGCTAGAGGGATCGTATATTACGTCCCTCGGACGCCGATACTTTTCAGTACTTACCGAAGTTTTAATTAGGTATTTTGCCTTTGTTTACATTTTCCTTATGTGTGTTAATCCTATAATAATAAACGGAAGCAATTCCTTTGAAATATAAATGTTTTCACTTTATATGGTAAAAAAAAGTGTAGGTAACTCGTTTATCCTGAGTGCTTCATACCATCAAGTAAATTGGCTTTATTTCAGACCTAGTTTCATTCCGGATAATAAATTTTATTTGAGCGACAGCTCTATAGTATTAACAAGTTTTCTTTTTTAGCGTGCGTGCGTAACAAACAATATTTGGCAAATAATTTACTTAATCATCAATTAATAATGTCAATATTTTACAATATCACTTGTTTATTACAATTGTACACAAAAATATAAAAAAAATCATATTTTTTTTGTTTTTTTTTTTAATTATTTCCAGTTCCATACTTTCGCGACGGAAAATTCCACTTGATCATTATAACTCCGAATCGTGGTCGGAATCATCCCTCAAAGTTTTCGTTACTATGTCACTAACACCTTGTATATAATTAAAATTAATAATTCAAGACCTTACGCGTCTAGTCGTCAAACAACAACCTAACCCCCCTCCACCCTAACTTCCTTGAGGAATCCTTGACGCGCAAAGGTCCCCATTATACTCCCCGCATTACCACGTTTTACTCGCATGGCGACACCAACCTTAGTGCTAAGAAGTGCGGTTTTGTAAAGTACTTGCATTGACGTCTACCACAGGTATTCTGTCCTTTCTGCACAAAGGTCAGATTATATTGAAATTACCTATTGTCCTACTTATTTTACATTTTTATGGAGAACCCATGTCAGGCAGACGTGACTGAACTTCAAAAAAACATGAAAAAATTATTTAGGTTATTTTTACCATTATCGAGCGCTAAATGTACTCAATACTCGATAACTTTATTGCGATTCCACAAATAATACTGACGTTTTAACTTTTAACATTATTAATTTTATGCAAGAGAGATGTGGTGTATAAGATGATATTATAGTGACTAAGATTGAGACGGGAATGTTAAGTTGGTTTGGGCACGTAGAGCGGATGAAGGATAATAGGATTACAAAAGCAGTATATAAAGCGAAGGTTGGTGGTAGGGCTGGCAGAGGAAGACCTAGCTAGAAGGACGTATATTGTCTAAATTGGGTGTATGAAACGATTGATGAATGTGGAGGAAGCAAGAGAGTGTGTCAGAATCGAAGCAAATGGAATTATATCGTCTCCGTTTACCTCGGTGAGTAGTATGTATCTAATTTTTTGTTTAATATTTTTTTATCTTTTGTCCACAGAGGAGGAAGGCACAGAGCTAGAATTAGAGGCGCTGTACCGGCGATACTGTGTTCGGCTGAAACATGCGCTGTTTGTGTCGGCGCTCTGTGTCACTCTGCTGTGCTGCGCTGTACTGCTCTGCGCTGTGTGTGCGCTGCACTCTCATGTAAGTGTATACATATTAAATTATATGTACCTCTGGTACTAATATACATAAACTCACGCCGATAATCCCAAATGAGAAGCGCAGAGGCACGAGTAATCAAAGGCGGATATGACGAACCTCATGGTGACAAGGGACCACTGGTACTTATTGTTTTCTTTCTGTAGGTAAATTTTTAAACGGTACCCTATATTGTCTACTCCAGATGTCCATTTTCAGCGATGTGAATAAAGAATGGACAGATTAATTAAATATTTTAAACGCCCCAGTATTAATTTCAACCTGCATTGAGGTGGACCTCTGTCCACTCGAAACCGTTTTAAAATTCAAATTCAAAAATATCTCTACTCAGTAGGTAACATAGTTACACTGTGAATCAACATTTTTTTAAATGACGAACGTCTCATCCACCTAAAACTACTGCAGCTTCTCACAACCTGTAGAGCCGGGGAAAAGAAGCTGCAAGAAAAACCTCGGCACAGGGCTCTTAAAAAAGCACTTAAAATACTGTTATACAATTTAGTAATTTGGCCGCCTAATATCAGTTCCTAGAAAGCTAATCCCATGCATTAATATTTTCTAGATAATCACTAATCTTATAATAACCTTTTTTACAAAGTCTCTTTTGAATTACTGTCTTAAAACTGTTCAATGGCAAATTCTGAATGTCAATGGGAATTTTATTGTAAAAATGTATACATTGCCCCTTAAAAGATTTAGTGATTCTATGCCATCGACTAACATGGCAGGTTTATGCTTAAAAAAAGCGCACACGGGAATTTTCTATTTGAAATGAAACACACGTGATTCAATAATTTACTAGACTGTGTCATGACAGCTGTCAGGTATGAAAATAATAATTAATTTTCTTACAATAGCATAGGGTTGGGTAATAAATCAATCTATTTATTATTGAAAAGCATTGTATCGCATTTGTATTAATTTATTGTGTAATCCATATTAATATTATAAATGCGTCTGTTCATTTGTCCGACTTTCACGGCAAAAAGGAGCGACGAATTGTCGTGTTTTCTTAAGTGGAGACAGTTCAAGAGATGGAGAGTGACATAAACTGCTTTTTGTCTCTTTCTAACCTCCCACTTCCCTAAAATGGGGGGTGGAAGTTCCGCAATTTTCAAGGTAGAAAGCAAAAAAGTTGATACGCGGACTATTTGTAACTAACAAAAAATCGTCCGTACTTATTTTTTTTTTGAAAACTGTCCCCAACCCCTTCAAAGAGACTTAGGGGACATCTCGTCCCAGTATTAAACTGGGCCCAGGGGCGAGTTTGCCCTTTTCTAAGTTGATAATGGGTAACTGGGCCCAAAAGAGGGAGTGAAATTTTATAGGGATTTTTTGAAGTTTACATGGTAGGAAGCTAAAAATTGGTAGATTAGGAAAGGGAAACCGTGTTACCCCGAATTTAACGCGAGCGAAACCGCGGTCAAAAATACACACATACATTAAGTCTATCGTTGTTAAAGTTTTGTCACCATACTCTATCATGCTTTTGTTTTAACGTTCGTACTGAAAATGTATGATGTAGGTACTAGGAATAAAGAATTTTACACAGAATAATATGGGAATTAGGATTGTGAGTTTATGTTTGTATACCTACATAATTATGTTTTTAGACAACACATTTTGTGTAAGTATAAATATTTTATTTATTTATTTAGGTACTTATAAAATCAAAACATGGAAATGTTTTATAAAATAGGTATTAGTGAATATGTTTTACCTTTAATGTTAGGTACTTTTCTAGAACTGAAATTAGGCATAGACTATATAGAGGAGAGTCTGGCAAAAATACACAATTTTCTGAATCAGTGGCGCGTTATGCCTGCAAATTGAGTCTGAAATGACAGAATCAGACACATTATTCATTGTTTCTGTATCCTATAGGTTTTATCTGGTATAATGCTAAGAGAGACACATACTACATGTCGGCATAGAAAATTGTTCTCATCTATGGGACCAAAAACACACCCCGGTCACTCCATATAAAATACCGTAAGCATAGAATAAAGAATAATATTATATACACAACGGCAACTCTCCGCTCCCCTCCACCGTCTGAGCTAGCTTTACCTCCCCCCTCAAACATAGTTAAGACTTGAATCGTATGGCGTCACACGTCACAGTCACACACACACAGATGCGCGTGTACGATAACGTCAATGTGTGGTGTCCGTGTAAAATGAGGTTTTTTGTATGAAGTGTCTGGGGTGTGGCGTCCGCGCATGCTCCTCCTTACACTTTACCCTTACATTAATACAGGGTGTTAGAGACATCGTAACTAAACTATGAGGGCTGACTTGCACCATGATTCTAAGTTAATATCAAGTTGAGTTTTCCGTCGCAAAGTATGAAACTGAAAATAATAAAAAAACACTTAAATTTTCATGATTTTCCGACCGGAAATTTTACTTGATATTCGTTATGATGTCACTAACAATTTGTATATTTGTTTTTTAAGTCTTAGACACTCTCCGCCCCGCACCAATACGAGAATACATCTATTTATTTATTTATTAATTTATTTAGGTACACATACAGCAATACATATTAAACTTTTACAGACAACATTATAAATAGAATCTAGTTTGATTTACCTCACTCCCCCGATGGGGACTACTTTAGTCACGGGTGCGCAATGTCTCGGTCGCACGCACTGGTAAAGCAAGTTCTCCGTGTGTAGTTTTCTGTCTGCAGTTGTCTCTGTGTAATTCTCTGTGTGTAGTTATCTGTGTGTAATTCTCTGTGTATAGTTCTCTCTGTGTAATTCTCTGTGTGTAGTTCTGTGGTCGCGGTACGATAACTACCTGACCACGGGTTCTGTGGTTGTGTTGTTATAGGCAATATATTCTGCCTACATTCAGATAAACATCAGAACTGGTTGCGAAGCTCTAAGTAAATGAAGATTATTTCAGTATGTCTGTTAGTTTAGTGTTTGTTTTGTTTAGTTTGTAAACGAGTTAGCACTCTCGTGCATGACGTAGGTACTAAATAATTATATATCCTACAAACATAGATACACATATATAAAGATCTTACTTCCCGTTCAGGTAAACAGACGCCACGGAAGTCCACTTACTATGTTCTAACTTATAACTATAACACACTTGATTACTTACTTACACTACTACAATAGAAGAATAGAATAGAAATAGTTTATTATAAAAAGACGTTATGCACAAAAACAAGACAAAAATATCATTTAAAATTTTCCCAAAACAATGACAAAGAAAAAGCAAAACGGATTTTCGTCGAAATGATCATAAATGGTGGTGGACATCCTGAGATAAAAGGGCCTCACTCAGCACAAGTCGCGGCGTGAACCACTACGCTGGTATTATGTGGACCCTGTTGTATTAAACTAAGTAGTTCGATTTATCAAACTTCGATATAAATTAATTGCGTACATTTTCATTGCAATTTGCACTACTAATAAGCCATAATTCTCCAAGAGTCTTGCTTAGTATTTAGGCAACTTTTATTTTAACCATCAAGGGTGTTTCTCTACTAAACTCACATTGTCTTCTTGAGATATGTGGCTCTGCCGACCCCAAATGGGATTATGGGCGAGGATTGTGTGTTGATAAGTCATACTATAGTTATAAAGCCTATTAATATCTGAACGTATGTATTCAAACAAAAATTGAGTAAATTATTTATATTTTAATCCGCCAAAATGGAATGCGTCGGGAAACCGTCAACTCAAAAATTTACAACGCAATTTTGAAGCGGAATCCAACGATTTGAAATAGAAATAGTTTTTTTTTATTGCGACCTTGTGTTCGTACAAAATGTGGTGTTATAAAAATACAGAAGTAAGTATTATAGTATCAACATGGACCCGGTAAAGTTTACCCCGATACGGACCCCGCCGGCGTGGTCGACGATTTCCCTCATTCACCGTTTATTGCTATCAACACACTAGGGTCGATTAATTCTTTCAAATATTCTTCCTCTCAGACGACGCCCTGAGCCGAGGTTCGCGCCCAACTGGGCACCCTCAGGCCTGTTGTCTTAAATTTTGTACCGGGTGAGAGCCCTCAGGGGATGAAAGTTTGTATGAAACCTAGTCATTTTTGAAGTTAGTAACCCAGAGACAGAACACTTTCCTTTTTTTTGACCTGACTTATTGTAGATTTGCCGTAGATGGCATTAACTACTTGGCCGGACAAATGGGGAGCGCTGAAGGCTCTCACCCGGTACGACGTTTAAGACAACAGGCCTGAGAGTGCCCAGTTGGGCGCGAACCTCGGCTCAGGGCGTCGTCTGAGAGGATTTTTTTTTACAGAATTAATCTACCTTGGTGGATCGATAGCGATAAGCGATGATTGAGGGAAAAGAACACTTTTTAACATATGGACTTAGTATAGGGCCTTACCTTGATAACAGAAGATACAAGTCGCGGTCGGAAAGCTATGTAGATATGAACACGATTCTAGAACCTGCTGCAGGTAGTATTAATACGTAGCATATAACTCACCCTTTGAACGCCTGTAATATTATTATCCGACTATCTACATGCCATCGACGATATAAGCGAGTAGATACCTAGCATCTTACGAAACAAAGACTAAAGATAATTTTCAGTACGAACAAGGGAAGTATTAAAATAGTCTTCTTGATTTAGAAATGTGATTTATTTAATTTAGTAAACTCGTATTTGGGTGAATATCAAAATGTGCCAAGTTTGGTGGCGAACTTTCATTTTAATAAAATAAATAAAATAAAAATAAAAATTGTTTATTTACAGATAATTACAAATCCATAGATTGTTAGTAAATGCTTAAGAATTTTATTTTTTCGTGAAAAATTGAGTTCCGACATGAAAAAGGATAGTTCTAGCTACGAGGTAACTTGTTCTTCGAAGCGGTCGCGATTGGTCGAACGTTGTCCGTTAGCGTCTTATATCTGATCTATTTGCCAGGTGTGCTGGCTGAAGTTCGTCTGCCAGTAGGAGTCTAAAGGTTATATCGTCTATGCTATATGCGGCAGGCCACAGGGGAAATGTAATTAACTCAATGCAAAGCCTACGGGCGACATGGTTTCATTATACTGTAACAAACATGAACCACGTTTTATTCAGTTACATACGAGAAATGTGCAAATAAACGTGGATTACATTAATGAGGATGTGTTTAAGTCCTTTTGTTATCTAGTTATACATTTCTCTCACATTTTATACCTACTTGACTTAGTAACGCGTATTTGGTTTCTAAGCGGTCAAAAAAAATCGAAAATATTTATTTTACATAGTCAGCGCTTTTTGAACGTCAAAAATTTAATTACATATTATGTAACTAGCTGTAAAACTACTACAACATCGAAATCTGTAATGCTGAGGGAAAGCCGTGGCCAAAAAACCTCCCAACACAGGGCCCTAGTCCTACTGTTTCATGTTTTTCTTTCTTTTTTTTAAATCCAGTTTGTATTACATAATTTATAAACTTAAATATAGTAGTATTCCAATTGCAGTCGGTGGAAGGAAAGTGAAAAATAAAAACTTTATGTGACTTTATCACAGAAACAGTGTTTTATGAGCTCCCTGACAGAAGCAGGCCTGTCCACATACGCAGCACCCGATCACGAGTTGACGCGAAAGCCAGCCATAGCACCCTTCGCACATTTTTGAGGGAAAGGTGCGACCCGACTTCCGGACGCCACCGCGGTGTGCCCACCAGTTTCCATAGGTTTTTGTGACGTACCTTCTTTTGCCTCATATGCCATTACCTACTTGGCTGGAGACTTGTATTGTATGGGCGAGGGAGTGGAAAAATAGACACGGATATATCTTTATAACCCACTATACAGGGTGTTAGTGACATGGTAACGAATACCGAGCGGGATGATTCAGACCATTATTTTGAGTTGCAAACCGTAAATATAAATAAATATTTAAGGAAAGGTTTATTATTGTTGTGGCAAAGATTACTCAATGCCATTTGGTCTAAAACTATTTTCGAAGAGCGGAAAGACTCACAGAGCACGGAATCGTAATTACCTCGCACGCTACTAGAAGTGCCTGTAATACATCCTTTTTAAAAACTGCGTTTCAAGACAATATTTTAATTATGCTAATTTAGACGCATTTAACATAAATGTCATAATATTTATACACAAGGTACAAGGCTGTTTTGTATTTCCAATTTCCTCCGTTGCCAAGGTAACCGTTTGACATTTATGGTACATCTATGAAGATGGCAGGCAACCAAGTTGCGAACGACATCTTAGGCGAATAGATCGAGGGGCTGCTATGATAATAGTAACTGAATTAATAGATTGGACTGAAATTTCCAGAAAAAGTAGCGTAATTTACTTTGCTCGCCTCTAGTAATACTGAAGCGTAAGGTTCATTGATCTTTGGAGAATCCAATTGTACGTAAATGTCTATCGTGAGTGATGGTGGAGGAAGTAGTTCGACAGTTGATGGGTAGGCAGAGCGTAGTGGTGGGTCGATGGGTGATTCGAACAGTTGTTAAATTAATGGCGATAAATAATGCCAGGATTAGGTATGTTGGCAACAGATCGTGGTTATACAAGATGTTAGTGACATCGTAAAATACTGAGGGGGATGATTCAGACCATGATTTTGAGTTAATATGCAGTGGAATTTTCCGTCGCAAAATTCATGTATTTTTTTAAAATTATTTTCAATTCTATACTTTTGCCATGGAAAATTCCACTGGGCATTAGCTCATAATAATGAGTTGAATCATCCCCCTCAGTATTTGTTACGATGTCACTCACACCCTGTAAAAGTACAAGTAGCCATACAAGTAGATAGGGCGTTAGTAACATCGTAACAGATACTGAGGGGGATGATTCAGACCATGATTCTGAGTTGATATCAAGTGGAATTTTCAGTCTGAATATTCATGAAAATTTTTGTGTTTTTTTTAATCCAAAATAATCCAAAATTTAATCCAGAATTTTCCATCGCAAAAGTATAGAATTGAAAATAATTTAAAAAAAACTAAAAAAAAAAATGAATTTTGCGACGAAAAATTGCACCTGATATTAACTCAGAATCATGGTCTGAATCATCCCCCTGAGTATTCGTTACGATGTCATTAACACCCCGTATAGTATCATACTTAATATATAGCCACTCCTCGCCAGCTCTCAACAAATCATGGCATCTACGTAAAGACTCGATAACCATATGGATAATAATTATAGGTAAGTATAGAGAATGTTCTGTAGCTAGGAATATCACACGGGCTAATGTATGCCTTCAATCTCGTTAGTCCGGTGTCCACAAGGCTAATACAATTATTGGGCACAAGATTACAGCTTCGGCTTAGCCTGACCTCAGTTTCCGACCGTGTGAGCCTTTGGGCAAACTATTATGCTTGCATGTAGATTCCACGTAAAGCTAGAGGTATTAAGATGTAGGTGGGTTAGATGTTGACGAGTGTGGGATGGTCAACGTCTTATAACGAAGAAGGTACAAATGACTGGAGGTATATTACATACAATTCAAATCAAATCAGAATCATTTATTCAACGTCATGGATAAACTTGTTGAAGGTCAATGTAACATTTTTGAATTTACGTCATTTCGCAAGGTGTTATGGCTGAGGAGAAGAAATGACAAGAAACTGCAACAGCAACACATCTTTTAAAAACCAATGAGGATATACATTACAAGTTATTTAATAACTAGAGGAACACATTCAATACCAGACATTTTTAGGTAGTCATTAATCTTATAATAAGCTTTTTTACATAAAGTAAGCTTCACGTGAGCTTTAAATTTATTTTCTGACAAAAAAATATTATCTGGTATTTTATTGTAAAAACGTATACATAACCCCAAAAAAGATGAATTTAATTTACTTAATCTAGAATTTTGAATAGCAATTTTATGTTTATTTCTTGTATTGTAAGTATGCCTTTCACAGTTTCTCGGAAGGAGAGATAAGTTTTTACGTACATACATAATGTTTTCATATATATATTGACTTGCGACCGTCAGTATATTTATTTCTTTAAACAGCTCCCTCAAAGAGTCCCGACAACGCAGCTTATAAATAGCGCGAACTGCTCTTTTTTGAATGATGAAAATAGTTTCTACATCAGCGGCTCGACCCCACAGCAAAATACCGTAAGACATTATGCTGTGGAAGTAGCTGAAGTAGACAAGTCTAGCAGTGGGTACATCTGTGAGTTGTCGGATCCTTCTGACGGCATATGCTGCTGAACTTAGCTTGCCCGCTAGTGATACAATATGTGGGCCCCATTGAAGTTTTGAATCTACAGTAATTCCTAAGAAAACTGTGTGTTCAACAAAATCTAGTTTCTCGTCGTTAATTTTAATGTTATTATTTACTTTCTTTACGTTTGGTAGAACAAATTTAATACACTTCGTTTTCTTAGCATTTAGAACTAGGTTATTATTAATTAAAACACCTATTTTTAAAATCCATAACAGACTTGCCATAACGTCAATTCACATAACGATTAGAAAGTATAATATGAAATTATATACCTTTACTTGGCATAATTATGAAAATCCATAATTTTATAAACCGTAACTAGAAAAACCCATAATTTGAATATAAGTAAGTACCTAAGCTGGTTAGGCCGAGGAAATGGATTCTGGTAGGGCTTTAGAACATCACCGATCGAGAAATTGGTCGGTGTACTGCGGAATGGAAGGCGATTGGGGCAACCACCGTTCTACACGCCTAACCGTTAAGCAGATCATCGTTGGGCAAATAGATGGCAAACGTGCGCGAGGAGTCCGCATACTACAACGACCTATACCAAATCGTTGTAGTATGCGGACTCGCATACATCTTCATACTGATTATAAGCCCGACAAAACTATCGGCAGATAGAAAGTCTGTGGTTTGCGTGGGCTCTTAAATTACAAAAGTTTGCTATTTTGCTGTAAGTTTGTTGTATAAATAAACAATTTACTTATCTCCGTACTGTCCGCCACTTTTTTATTAAATCAGACAACGCTTAATCAGCCTACTTACTTCTTATAGAGGGCCCTAGAGGGATCCCTTCGGGTCCTCTCTGTAAATAGATATTGGGAAATTCCCTCCGCCCTCCTTATACAGAGTGCTCAAGGTTAGGAGGGTAGATTGAAAAGTTAACACTGAAAGATATTAAGGCTACGTTCAGATGACAAGCGCTCAACGCGCGTTTTGAAAACGCGCGTTTACAACTACATACATTTTACGCGCGTTAGCATGTGTACAGCCTGAATAAAATGTATGTAGTTGTAAACGCGCGTTATCAAAACGCGCGTTGAGCGCTTGTCATCTGAACGTACTCTAAGTGTCAGTACTATAATACTTTATTGAGGTGCTTGTTTGTTTATTAATTATTATCTGTATACTAAATGGCTTTTACAGTTGGAATCCTTTGATGAAACCCTGATTAATGTATTATATGTTACTAGCCCGGATTCCTGCAGACACCTCCTAATTTTATTTTAAGTTATACCCGTCATTTTCTTTTTCGCCTAAAAGGAAAGGGACGGAGGATGGACAACTGTTAATTTTAAAATGGAAGAATAACCCGGGGGAATAAAATATATATTCGCTCATAAGCAATTGACGCGTGTTACATTAATTTTATACCTGTCGATTATCCGTCCTTTTCTTTTACAGCGGATAAAAAACTTACAGTTCACTTACTATAAAATACTCTCCCTGTATAAAATACTTCGGCTACCCAACCTCGAATTTATTTATCGGAGGCGAAACCCAAATATTTTGCGTGATTATACGACTTACACGACATTAGATTAAGATGTTTTGCTGCTTACTCTAGAGGGTTTACATAAGTAAAGCTTTTCCAGCTTTTCTGTATTGTTGGTAGAATTCTATAGACAAATGTCTATAGAAATCTATAAGAGTGATTTAAATGGACTTATCCAAAACTGCTACACTGGATCACAATCTGGAGGTCCGGATTCGAATCCCGATGGGGACACTGTCGAAATCAATTTGTGAGAGTGTCCTTTGTTTGTCAAGGACATGGCTGAATTACCCGAAAAAAAAGATGATTCCGGGCTTCGGAAGGCACGTTAAGCCATTTTGGTCCCTAATGCCTCCACAACCCACAGGGGAGCAGCGCGGTGGAGTATACTCCCAACTCCCTCCGGTTGATCTAGGGGAGGCCTGTGCCCAGCAGTGGGACGTATATAGGTTGTTTATGTTGCTTTACGTTATTCATTCATAAACACGAACTGAACGAAAAATTACCAATAACCCGATATTTTCCACTATTACGCTCAGGTGGCATGGGATAGTGAATAAACCCAAACCTGAATCATAGAGTAAAGAAAATTACAACGTATAGAACGGTAACTCTCTACACGTAGCCCATCGTAGCAACGTAGCGCGGCGTTACGACTCACCACCTATCACGTTTGTCTAATAGAAAGATCTCTAAAAGAAAGGCTGTGAATTGTGGGTACTTAGTTCATCTTTTATCGTGACGGCCTCCATGGTCCAGTGGTTGAGCGTTGGGCTTACGATCCGGAGGCCCCGGGTTCGAATCTCGGTGAGGACATATCACAAAAATCTCTTTGTGAACCCTAGTTTGGTTAGTGATCTAAGTATGTAGTCGTTACATAAGTCATGGCAGGGGTCTTTGGCGGCTCGGTAATAACCTTGACACCAGGGTTGATGAGGTTGGTATTTCACCTCACACGATCTTCTTATCGTTTACCTTCTTGATGAGGTTGGTAATCTGGTATCAGCGTTATTACTGGGCCGCCTAAGGCCCTTGACGCAACTCATGTAACGACTACGTGCTTACTTCAGTAAGTAGAAACCGGGACCAACGGGTTAACGTGCTTTCCGAAGCACAAATCATCTTACTTAAGGACAACCGGATGATCAGCTAGTTTTTCCTTACCCCAATTGGTGTTACTTAGACCATTTAGACTAATGATCTATGGGTGCCTTTCCACCAGAGATGTGCTATGCAGCTATGCTGCGAAGATGTATAAGCTGCGCTACGAAACTATGTGACCCTTTCCACCAATACTAAGCTACGTTGATGTGCGAGGAAGATGCGCTGCGAAGATGCGCCTCCGCAAAGTAGCCGTGCTACGAGCTATGCTACGTATCGATAGTAGGGAAGCGCTAAAGTACGCATCCACAGCACGCATCCATAGCACGCATCCATAGCACGCATCCATAGCACGCATCCATAGCACGCATCCATAGCACGCATCCATAGCACGCATCCATAGCACGCATCCATAGCACGCATCCATAGCACGCATCCATAGCACGCATCCATAGCACGCATCCATAGCACGCATCCATAGCACGCATCCATAGCACGCATCCATAGCACGCATCCATAGCACGCATCCATAGCAAGCATCCATAGCACGCATCCATAGCACGCATCCATAGCACGCATCCATAGCACACATCTATAGCACACATCTATAGCACGCATCCATAGCACACATTTATACCACGCATCCTTCCATATAAAAAACATATCTTAGTTGAATCCGTTTCCACCGGTGCTATGCTATGTGCACCAATGAATATGATTGGTGGATATCAAACGCATCTGTAGTATCCTAGCATAGCACATCTCTGGTGGAAAGGCACCTTAAAGCCGCTAAGCAGTAAGGGGGACCGACCACACACGAATTGTATGTTTCACTTGCTCTCATGCGTTAGGCGGCATTTGGCACACGGTAAGAATATAATTTTGTATGGAATGTCCGCGGTGTGTCCAATTATTCAAATTCAAATTATTCCTATTAGAAACTAGTCTATATTATGTTACTAACAGAAAGCTTAACCTAGTATTAGGCTGCGTTTCCATTGACAAGCAGCTGGGCGGAGAGGAGCGGAGATGTATAGGAATCGACCAACCACCGTGAGGGAGAGAGTGACAGAGCGTCTTCGTTTTTTGCTCTCTCGACCGCTGTGATTGGTCAAATCCGCGCATCTCCGCTCTTCTCCGTCCATCTCCGCGTCAGTCGAAACCCGGCCTTAGTAACAGATTCGCAAGATGACAACATAAAAATAAGCTACATGAGGATTATGTAAAGTTCATTTCTTGAATTAACCCCATCGGGAACCGAACAAGTTTACCTTCGTACCACTACTACTCTAGCAGAGTGTCTTTCCATCAAGTACACGTAGTTTCTTACTCCTCACGAAATAATATTAATGATATTTCGTTAGGACCGATGGTAGCTCAGTTCGCAGAACGCTTGCCTCACACTTTGAGGTCGCAGGTTCGAATTCAGCACAGACCTAAAACAATGATTGTCGCATACGTTTTCGAATTCATATTTGCATCATAAATGATTATCACGTGTTCAGCGGTAAAGTAAAACATTATGAGGAAACCCACATTCCCGAGAAATGCATTGTCGGAAGTATGTGACCTGTCAAATCTTTAGGTTAAGTAAGCGGACTCTGTAAAAAACGGGATAATGCTAGGGAGAAGATGATTTCGTTGAGAAAACTGTCCTATAGTTATTAAATTAAACAATGACAGCTACCAGACATAATTAACTGCTCTTGTTTCTAGTTAATTATGCGAAAACAATCATTTGCATACCAAAAGCCACTGTAACCGCAAATATTCGCATCAGATCGAATTAACAGCTACTGTATTTTGCAAATAGCTT
The DNA here is from genome assembly GCF_024362695.1 of Pectinophora gossypiella. Lineage (NCBI taxonomy): Eukaryota > Metazoa > Arthropoda > Insecta > Lepidoptera > Gelechiidae > Pectinophora > Pectinophora gossypiella. Next base: position 14,449,372 of record NC_065417.1, read on the forward strand.
CAAATTGAGACCTGTACAATGCATTCCTTGTTGTGTCACTGAATGCATAGTGCTCAATCTCCAATGTGTTGAAATTCCAATAATTCGTTAGGTTGGTATTAGAGCAACGCGTATTATCCGTGCGGATCGCTTATGCGCATTGAGAATGTTTTAAAAGAAGGCCTATTTCCCACTAGAGTAAGCTGATAGCTATATGGAAATCCATTTGTTACGATTTTGAAATACTTCTTCTTACTCCCTCCATAACGGCCTTCACGGTCCAGTGGTTGAGCGTGGTTCTCTATATTTTACTCATAAAATTTTATGTAATAATTTAACTTGGCATACTGTTACTTGTCCTCTTATTAGTTACACATAGTATTAATTTGTCATAACCTTTTAAGCATAATTTTGAAACTCATAACTACTATAAGCATAATAATTATTGACAATAATGATATACATATAAGCATAATTATTATAAGCATAAAAACTATATATACTCCGAATAAGAAAAGTTTTGGCACAACTTTGAACATTTTCGAAACTTACTTTTCCTTAGCTGCATTTGGTTCACGATTGTGACTTTTTATATTTTTTGACACTATTTCATGCTGTTGGTCATCATTCAGTATACTTTTGGTGTGTAAGATAAACATGCTGTTAACACCCTAACCTACTGTTATCCCTTGTAAAAATTATGACAAAACACTATTATTCTAAAAAAGAATTATGGAAAGCTATTTATATGCGAATCAAATTTATGCCAACAAAATATTAGTCCAAAAATAAGTTATACCTAAAAAACTAGTATTCCTAGATGTTATTATAGGAAAGTACTATTATGCTGAAAAACCTTATGCAAAAGGATTATGATAATTAAAATTATGACAAAAATATTTATGCATTCTAAGAGAATCCCGTTGAGCGTTGAGGTTACGATCAGATGTATGTACGTAGTCGTTACATCAGTTATGTCAGGGGTCTTTGGCGGCTCAATAGTAACCCTGACACCAGGGTTGATGAGGTTGCATAAGAAGAAGAAGACTCCCTCCATCAATTTATACATCAATGTTTCCACATACCAGTATTTTACGAAAATTTTTCACGCTTGCTTCGTTCATTTAAAATTACCTATCTTACCGTTTTTATTTTAAACATCTAGAAATAAGTAAGTTTTCCTTAGTTAAGCGACACATTTTTTATACGTTTGTATTTGGAATAGGTTCAGTCAGAAAATGAAAATATTCGTCAAGTAAGGTAAATTTTCGCTTGCACTTCATACCGCTTATACTAACATACCAGTACAAAAAACAGAGCTGATTGACGGAAATCGTCGAACACGCCGGCGGGCTCGGTATCGGGGAACTCGTAACGAATCCATTCCAAAACTTCTCTGGTAGGGACGGTACATGAAACTCACACCCGTTAGATAGATTCGAATGGTCTCGCGGGCGGATAGCACGCACGGACAATACGCAGCGGATAATATGCAGCTTTGCAAACAGTCGCGTTGAAATTCCTAATAACTCGTTTGCGGACCAATTAATGCCAGGAGTTGACTATGCCCATGATGTGCATTGTTGTTTCAATAGAATCTGCCGCTTGCCGGTTCAATCGTGGTTATATCGGTTATGCACTATTCAATCGAATGTATTATGTACTTATATAAATCCTTTGTGTTGGGAATTTGGCGCGATAAATTGAATTGAAGTTTGCCTCTTATGGCATTAACTACTTGGGGGCGCTGTGGGCTTCGCGGTTGAAGCTGTTCTAACTGATTTGACTGTGTTCTTGCTCATCGATTCTGGGATTGCTTCAATGAATCTCCTTTCCTTTGCTTGAGGATAGTTTTTTTTTTGCCGTGACTTATTGTAGATTTGCCGCATATAAATGGTATTACCTAGGTACCTGTCAGACAAATGGGGAGTGCTAAGGGCCGTTGTCCGGTCAACCGCCGGCATTTTTTTTTTCTTTTTTTTTCTTAATAATATGTATAGTAGTGTCACGGGTTTGGATCCCGGCTCGGGCTCTAAACCACTTAATTCAACTACTTATATGGGTTTGAATTAATGTTTGGAACATAGATAATATTGAAGAATTATATGAGAAATTGGTATATTTTGGGTTGAATTGGTTTTTTATAATATTATAACAAGCATACCGGAAACATAGAATAAGGAATAATACTACGTACAGAACGGCAACTCTTCCCTCCCCACCAGCGTCTGAGCTAGGTCTACCTCACCCCCCCTTGACACAGTTTAGACTTAAATCGTATGGCGTCAGACGTCACACACACAGATGCGCGTTTACGATAACGTCAATGTGTAGTGTCTGTGTAAAACGAGGTTGTTTGTGTGAAGTGTCCGGGCCTATGAATTGTTTGTATGAAAAGCCATGTTCCTTCGTTCACTAATTAAGTAATTGTTTTATTGGCGTTAGTCAATAGCGAGATTTCTTGATTACTAAGTTACATTTTCAAATATATTAACATTGACGTAAAAACGAATGAAGCGAACTAATTGGTTCCTAAAATATGCGCTAGATGGCGCTTGTCAGTGACAATAATTGATCATCATTATCAGCCGTACGACGCCCACTGCTGGGGATAGGCCTCCCCCAAGGATTTCCACATCGGTCCTGTGCTGTTCGCATCCAACGGCTTCCCGCGACCTTCACCAGATCGTCGGTCCACCTTGTAGCGGGCCTACCCACTGAGCGTCGTCCGACACGTGGTCGCCATTCGAGATCCTTTCCGCCCAGCGGCTTTCGATTCTCCTCGCTATGTGTCCTGCCCACTGCCACACCTTCCAATACACTACACTACACTGACAATAATTGATATTACATAGTTTCCAGGATTTGTGCCCGGTAAATAGGAATGAGCTCACCTTCTATTACATGGGATTGAAACAGCTGGCGAGGAGTTGGTGTATATACTATACACATCTGCGTACCTCTTTGGGTATACAGGCGTGAAGCAGTTATGTGTAAAAAAACATACTTACATATCCCGTTTCATAACAAAACACGTTTCTCACAAAATACATCATGTCCCCGTTTCTGTTCTTATATCTATGTTGGGTGCCTTTGGGAGTCGGAACTCGTTGTGTGTAGATTATCTTGTCATATTACAAAGTATTATTTATTGTATTGCTATATATCCAATCTACCATATTACAATGTATTATTTATTGTATTGCAATAAATACGATTGCGTTCTGGATGTTACGAATTACTTTTCTTGTTGAGAATTGAGTGAGAACATTCTTCTATCGTGTGGGTTGTTAGGATTACCAACCTCATTAGCCCTGGTGTCAGGGTTATTATTGAGCCGCCAAAGACATGACTCATGTAACGATTACGTACGTACTTACTTATCAGTAAGTAATAACCGGGGCCAACGAGTTAACGTGCCTTCCGAAGCACAGATCATCTTACTTTCCGACAATCTTACTTTCTTACTTTCCGATTATAAAGTAATTTTTGTGATTTTCCCCACTGGGATTCGAAACTGGGACCTCCGAATCGTGAGCCCAACGTTCAACCACTGGGCCACGGAGGCCGTGAAGACGTACAATGTTATGTTTATTATTTTTCACTAAAGTTGGTCTTACATTTAGTAAAAACTTACTGACATACGAATTGCACGAGGAGGCAATTACTGGCAGAGTTGAATTTGGAACTCAATAATTGTCCTTAATGTCTTCAGTCCAGTGGAATGGCTCGCGATAGCCCAATAAAAGTCCGGGCCACTTAACGTCAGATTAAGTCTGGAGTTTATAGCAAGACTGACCATCAGTCCCGTGATTTTGTACACACTTACATACATAATATACACTCTCACATTGGCCCCGATTCCTGCAGACACCTCCTAATTTTATATATTATGTAAGTACGTAGTCGTTACATGAGTCATGTCAGGGGCCCATGGCAGCTCAATAATAACCCTGGGATGATGGGGTTAGTATTCACCTCACAACCCATACGATAGAAGACTAATTCTGTGTATTATTTCATCATCATTATTAATTTAAGAGCTACGCTCTTGTCGGTGTAGCATTCTCTATGCTACGTTTTTAGGGATAAATAAGGTAGTGGTTTACCTCTTACCTTACGTCTAAAAAGTTTGAAACGCTTAACAATTTTGCGTGTCATCCCTGCGCAGGCGCCATGCTAATCTACTCTGTATCTTTCCAATTTTATATATGTACTTACTGCCGAAGCAAGTGTATTATTTATTTTAACAAATTTTCTTTTTGTTGTTGCAGGAGCTACCAACGCAAGTGAAGTCAATATCATCACTATCAGTGATAACGTTCGTGCTGTCAGTAGTGCTAGCGCTTGCGCTGCTGCCAGCTGCGCCGGAGTGGGAGGCGTTCGCGCTGATGGGCTCCGTGCTCGTCACACTGTGTCTCGGCAGCGGGACATTGCTGGCCACGCATCATGCGCCGCTGCCACTGTTTGCTCTCATATTGGTGAGTACCTTTGTATTATCTAACACTAGCGACCCGCCCCGGCTTCACTCGGGTGCAATGCTGAGGAAAAAATGAAATTATATACGACATCACATTAAAAACCCTCAGAAATAACAGTATTTTTCCATTATTTAATGGATGTTATTATACATATAAACCTTCCTCTTGAATCACTCTATCTATTAAAAAAACTGCATCAAAATCCGTTACGTAGTTTTAAAGATTTAAGCGTACATAGGGATTAAGGGACATAAAAAGCGACTTTGTTTTATACTATGTAGTGATTTTGTAGTAAAAACTTACTATAATTCTATATAAGTTCCTTAGGTAGGTAAGATTTGGTGAAGCGGGAGTAAGCGTGAAAGGTGCCTTTGATAACATGATGTATTATGCTACATGATTTTCTGACAGGAATTTTTCAAATCTCATTATTATTAAAAGTGTTATAAATAACTACAAACCATCCATCTTTCTAGCATTATCCCGTTATTCACGGGGTCCGCTTACCTAACCTGAAGATTTGATACATCCGGTTTTTTACAGAAGCGACTGCCTGTCTGACCTTCCAACCCGCGAAGGGAAAGCCAGCCCAATACTGGTTAGATCACATACCTCTGATCATTTATGATCCAAACATGAATTCGAAAACAAATTCGACTTAGGCCTGTGCTGGATTCGAACCTGCGACCTCAAAGTGTGAGGCAAGCGTTCTACCAACTGGGCTCCCTTTGAAACAAGAGATAAATATAACCATTTGAATTTCGTAGATGGTTTACATAGGTAGACCGCATTTGGGTACCTAAGAAACTTTCGACCGTGAGAAAGTTTATGTTGGCACACCTGAGAACGCTTAGTAAGGTTTAAACATTCACAATGACTGTAAATTAAGGGTCAATGAAGCCTAACGAGAAATTGTGAGGGAAAATATTCTATCTTCTCCTTATCGTGTCGATGGCAAACTAAATAGTGTCGGCCCAAAACTTGGCAACAAGTATGGCGCTATCTGCAGCGCTCATCATATCCTCCTGCGTGATGTCCCGGGTTCGAACCCCGGCGGGGAAATATCACAAATATTACTTTGTGATCCCTAGTTTGGTTAGGACATTACAGGCTGATCACCGGATTGTCCAAAAGTAAAATGATCCGTACTTCGGAAGGCACGTTAAGCCGTTGGCCCCGGTTACTACTTACTGATGTAAGTAAGTAGTCGTTACATGAGTTATGTCAGGGGCTTTTGGCGGCTCAATAGTAACCTTCACACCAGGGTTAAAGAGGTTAGTAATCCACCTCTCAACCACCTCTCGGGTTGGTGGAGGTATTTTTACGGCTAATAGCCGGAACCAACGGCTTAACGTGCCCTCCGAAGCACGGAATCATCTTACTTTTTCGGACAATCAGGTGATTCAAGCCTGAAAAGTCCTTACCAAACAAAGGACAGTCTCACAATGTGATTTCGACAATGTCCCCATCGGGAATCGAACCCGGGCCTCCAGATCGTGAGCCAAACGCCCTAACCACTAGACCATGGAGGCTGTTAGATTTATATTATTCTATTTTAATAAATATTCATTATTACAAATACCTATCTACGAGATGTTTTGAAGCCTATTATTTATTTTCGGTTCTGATACTCAGTGACCTTTCATATCGCGTTACAAAGCCTCAGGATTAAGATTAATAGACTTAAATAAACCAAACATATTTTACAAAGAGAAGACATGGTAAGTAAGTAAATTGTTTAATAAAATGAAAGTCATGCTTTTTAAGTAGAGTCAGGTGAATGTATAGATTTAAACGTAGGATCTTTAAACGTGTTTTGCTGACCCAGTCAAAAACCAAGTGCTTTTTCATAAAAAAAAAACTCAAATTGGGAGCGCGGATTCGAACCCCGGTACCGGACTACACCAGGTCAATGTGTCTACATCAATGTGGGACATCGTAACGAATACTGAGGGGGATGATTCAGACCATGATTCTGAGTTAATATCAAGTGGAATTTTCCGTCGCAAAATTCATGTTTTTTTAGTTTTTTTAAATTATTTTCAATTCTATAGATACTTTTGTGATAGAAAATTCCACGTGATATTAATGAGCTGAATTATCCCTCTCAGTATTCGTTACGATGTCACTAACACTCCGTACAAGTACATACATGTAGCCGTACTAGTAGGTATGGGTGTTTGTGACACTGTAACGAATACTGAGGGGGATGGTTCAGACCATGATTCTGAGTTGATATCAAGTGAAATTTTCAGTCGGAAAATTCATAAAAAAATTGTGTATTGCGATGGAAAATTCCACTTGATATTAACTAAGAATAACAGCTGAATCACCCTCCTCAGTATTTGTTACGATGTCACTAACACCCTCCAACCTACAGGTATAGTTTGCAATACAATCGCGTACGAAATATTACGCACTTCACATAAAATCTAGTTTTAAAAAGCTTCGTGATTCCTACGTCATAAACCTCAGAAAATAAAAGTTTGTAATAAACAAAGCTCAACAGATTATGAGACAAACTTCCCACTGTGCAGACATAGTGCAGAGAGAACAGTTAGTTAGCTTCGTAGAGCGAAAATAAACATGACTTTTATGCATGTACGCTTTTGATTCTTTGTCGTGGGTTCGATTTACTATGAACGGACGTGATCCTTTGTCGACTTCTGACTGCACTGAACGTATGAGTAGTGTATAGTTAAGTTTCTTTAATCCCAGGGCACACAGGTGTTGCCACACCGATGCGTCAGGTGTCATATCGTTGAGATTTATATTATAAAGGGTTATATATAGAATACTGAGGGGTATGATTCAGGCCATGATTCTGAGTTAATATCATGTGGAATTTTCTGTCGCAAAATTCGTGATATTTTGTGTTCATTTTTAATTATTTTCAATTGCTACCTTTGCGATGAAAACTTTCACTTTATATTAACTCAGAATAATGAGCTGAGTGATATCCCTTAGTATTCTTTATGATTTCACTTACACTCCGTACAAGTACATAATATGGCTGTAAGTGATACCGTAACAAATACTGAGTGGGATGATTCAGACCATGATTCTGAGTTGATATCAAGTGGAATTTTGTGTGGTTTTTAATTATTTTCAGTTCCATACTTTTGCAACGGAAAATTAATTTGATATAAATTCAGAATCATGGTTTGAAAAATCCCTCAAAGTTTTCGTTATGATGTCACTTACACCCTGTAAGTACATATTTATATTCAACGATGAACGAACAACGTCGCAACGGACCACAGTTCCCTTTGCTGTAAATAAGGTTGTACTCACAAGTCTCTTTCGTTAATTTTTAGAACCGTTCCATCCATTTAGCTTACTGTTATATTTGTACTATGGCGCGGCAGTCTAAATAAAACATGCTCGTTTAACCGAGACGGGGGACTGGCATAATTACCTATTTGCATATCTGCGCGTCTGTCCTTTTATTAAAACAGAAAGGTGTCGCGGGAGGTGTTCATATACTACTGTTTTGGACTACCTACTGAGATCTTGAGGAAGGGGTAGACCTAGGGGAATATTTATGAAACAAATAAAAGAAAAGGTGCAGGTCGTGTCGTATCAGGAGGTGAAGGATTTGGCGGGAAGAAGAGAGGAATGGCGATTACTCCACCGACAAGAGCGCAGCTCTTAAATAAAGAGAGACTGAGTTCTTGCGCCGCTTCTACTCCTGAGGCTCACTTTATTCTAGCAGAAGTGAAGTGCTAGGATCAAGGTACAGTTTTCGACAAAAAATATACGTTAAGCTTGAGAGGAACAAACCACGAGTTACGGCTTCCTTTTTCGTCTATGGTTAATGGGAAATTTTCTTTTTTAGAATTTAAAAATAAAAATAGTTCTCAAGACCTCGTCAGATGGCGCTTAACATCTACATTACTGGGTCACTGCCAATGATAGAAAAAAAACTTTTATTTAATTTAGGATAAAAATAAATGAGACAAAGACTTATCTTCTTGTTTTTACTCTCTCTGGAGATTTTGATTAGATTCTGTTTTATTTCCTCATTATTTGTTTATGTCAAAACATAATCAATGTAACATGTACATTTCGTTTTATGATTTCAAAAAGAAAAACACAAATAATATAACGTTCCGTTCCATGCAGTAACCTACTAAGTCCAGCGCCATCTATCTAGCAGGTAGGATAAAATTTAAAAAAATAATAAAAAAAATCCCCCATTAATATTATTAATACATCAATGTCTATGACTCATCTATGTCTGAGACCATAGAGCCACGACACATTCTGCCGCTGAACTGTCAGTCGTTCGCCTCTAGAGATATAATCAAAAATATAATATACTTACAGAGTTGATAAAACCTACAGTTACTCTAGGTAAACTTGATGTAGACTACCAAACTAACTAACCCTAAACTTAACTTGATCACTTGTCACCTTGACTTGACTTGGTAACTTGTCGTTTTGCGAAATAGTCTTTAATTCCATATTGCCAGTTATTTAGACAACCTGCGATAAACCTCATCGAGGTCATCATCATAACTATATTATCAGCGCACATGACCCCACTGTATTCCCGTCTCGTGGTCACCTTAGCTGGTGAATTTCTGAAGCCACAAACAAAATTATGCTACCAGACTCCAAATTTGTAACTGTCAAACTGTCTACTGATTCAAAAGTTTCCTTTTAATGGCCTTTACACTTCATATACATCATACATACATAAACAGCCTATATACGTCCCACTGCTGGGCACAGGCCTCTCCACTATCAACCGGAAGGAGCATATACCACCACGCTGCTCCAATGCGGGTTGGTGGAGGTGATTTTATGGCTAATAGCCGGGACCAACGGCGTAACGTGCCCTCCGAAGCACGGAATCATCTTACTTTTTCGGAAAATCAGCACAAGCTTGAAAAGTCCTTACCAAACAAAGGACAGTCTCACAAAGTGATTTCGACAATGTCCCCATCGGGAATCGAACGCGGACCTCCAGATCGTGAGCATTTACACCATTATCTTATAAAGTTAAAAACTTGTGAACGAGATAAATAACTTTAAGACACTTTAAGAGTTGAAATGAATTGAAGGAATCTACATTTAGGAAGAAATTAAAACGCTTATCTAAATGAGTTTTCCGGAATTTAAATAGGTACTAATAGACTATTAAGTCTCCGAGAATTTTGATTGTTTATTCGTTCAATTCCTAACCTCACCTTACTCACCAACCTAAGATTTGCAGATGACATCGTCCTGTTCTCCACTTCAGCCAAAGAGCTCGAGATTATGCTGGACGAGCTAAACGAGGCGAGCCTTGAGGTTGGACTTAAGATGAATCGATCAAAAACACAAATTATGACCAACAGCACTAAGATAAAAATAGAATTGGATGGGCAAATATTGCACTATGTTGACGAGTATATCTACCTGGGTCAGATAACGTCCTTCGAAAACAGGCAAGACAAAGAAGTGGAAAGACGCATTCAAAATGCCTGGAAGAGTTTCTGGTCCATGAAGGAGCTAATGAAAGGTGACCTCCCGATATGTCTCAAGCGGAAACTCATTGACATGTGCATATTGCCTATCCTCACCTATGGTGCGCAAACATGGTCCCTGACCAAACATCAAAAGTCCAGACTCAAGGTTTGCCAGCGGGCTATGGAGCGCAGTATATTAGGTGTTAAACTGATCGATCGCGTTAGAAACACGACACTGCGCTCCAAAACTCAAGTGGCAGATGTCGGAGAAAAATCCGCTAAACTGAAGTGGGAATGGGCGGGACATGTCTGCCGTATGCATCCGGAAAAGTGGGCCAAAATTACAACTGATTGGGCCCCACAGGGTCGTCGACGTCGAGGTAGACCACGACGACGGTGGAGGGACGAGCTGGACGCCTTCCGGCACACCTGGCGGAACGATGCCCAGGACAGGGAGGGTTGGAAAGAGAAGGGGGAGGCCTTTGCCCAGCAGTGGGACATTGATTAGGCTACAGAAAAAAAAAAAAAAAAAATTCGTTCAATATTCTTCGTTTCAAAATTGTAGAGAAATAAATTATATTCCGGTTCAACGAACGAAATCTTGGTGCCAGGCACGAGAATTCGTTGTTCCTGCATTTTTTAAGGCACTTTTTCTATCGTGTGGGTTGTGAGGAATCACCAACCTCATCAACCCTGGTGTCAGGGTTATTATTGAGCCGCCAGCCCCTGACATGGGTTATATAACGACTACATACTTACATCAGTAAGTAGTAACAGGGACCAACGGCTTAACGTGCCTTCCGAAGGACGGATCATCTTACTTTTTGGACAATCAGGTGATCAGCCTGTAATGTCCTAAGCAAACTAGGAATCACAAAGTGATTTTTGTGATATGTCCCTACCGGGATTCGAAGCCGGGACCTCCGGATCGTGAGCCCAACGCTCAACCACTAGACCACGGAGGTCGTTTTTTTTTAAGGCACTGAATATATTTAAATACACCTTTACCTACTTATAGTCCTAGTACCCTGTCTCACTGGGAAATCATGGTGCGCCACAGTAGGGTATCTATCTATCTATCTATCAGTAACACAAAACACTGAGGTGTCCTAGTAAAATAGGCCTCTAAGTCGAAACAATAGCCCTATGACTTCCGGTAGCTTTTTTAATTCAAATTAAAAAAGAATACCGTTACACTTTGAATCGTCATTTTTAAATAACGAACGTTTCATCCGCCTAAAACTACTGCAACTTCTCACAACCTGTATAGCCGGGGAAAAGAAGCTAAGTACTTACAAGAAAAACCTCGGCATGTCCTTTCCGTCGAAGTCTGGAGAAAGTTGGCGCTCGGAATATTCCTCTAAAGCGCTTGGAATACGAGTATTACTCTTATTGGAACACCATTTGACATTTGTTTGCATTGCGCACTTACTGTTATATGCGCAAATGTCAAATTGCAATATTGCTTTCTTAGATGAATTGCTTCGATGTGGCCATTTTAACCCCCTGTACCGTATTATATGGCAAGTTCCTTCTGAGTTCGCGGACTTTAATCAAGGCGGCCAGGAAATAATTTACAATTTTGAAACGGTTAATTACAGAGGTGAACTCTGACAAGAAGTCTGTAATAACTCCGCTTTTGGGTCATCTTATTTCAATAAACCGGCTAATAGGACGTCGAATTTGCACTAAACGGGTTCCATATATTAATTGTTGCTCATTAATTTCATCACTAATTTAAGAGCCACGCTCTTGTCGGTGTAGCATTCTCCATTCTTGTCTATCAAAGATCAATTCCTTCACCTCCTTATAAGACACGACGTTCGCCTTCTCTTTAATCTGTTCCATGTAAGCTCTTCTTGGTTCTTGGCTAATTTATTTACCACATAAAAAAATCTTACATAAAACTAAAACCCGACTACGGAAAAATCACGTTTATATTTTTATTTATATTATTTTTTGGGTATTATTTGTTAACATAACGTGCTTCGGATACCTACGTGTTTTATGCACGATTTGGAGATAAAACCTATCCGGAACATGTCTAAGCACTCATGTTATCAATTCACCTTCAATATCGAGTTAATACAAGAAAACCAGCAAGTAATAGCTTGTTATATATGCAAATTAAGCCCTTTAATTTGATACCCAACACACTGGGTGGTGAGCCGTATCGCCGTCTATAAAGGGCGAACTGTGCTAAGTGGTAAATGTTTAAAAAAAGGGTATTTATTATAAGTCACGGAATAGAAAAGAAAGAGAATGGAAAGGCCCTACGCGCATTTTATATGCCAACCGCTATCGCCGGTTCAACCCCACGCTCTTTCACTTACTACGCCTGCAAACAGATAACTATGATAACTCTTATTCCATAGCCAGTTTACCGGCAATGTATCATCATCATCAACCCATTAACGTCCCCACTGCTGGGGCACGGGCCTTCCCTATGGATGGATTGGACCTTAAACCATCACGCGGGCCCAGTGCGGATTGATGGTTATTAACGACTGCTAATTCAGCCGGGACCAACGTCTTAACGTGCCTTCCGAAGCAAGGAGGAGCTCGAGATGAAACTTTTTTTTGTGGTCACCCATCCTATGACCGGCCTTTGCGAAAGCTGCTTAACTTCAACAATCGCAAACCGAGCGCGTTTACCGCTGCGCCACCGAGCTCCGGCAATGTATAATGTTATACATATAATAGGCTGCAATTTTATCGTTACTTTTCGTAAAATACTGCATACTTACAAAGTATTTTTTTGTGAATAGCCGATCATACTAAGAATTTTAGCTTTTCCGCGACAAAAAGGGATCTCATTGCATGATAGTCGATATTTTGCCCTGCAGTTTATAATGTACAAAACGGCTTTTTAATATACTATCGCGGAGCTCCGTGTGTCGTAAAGTTTGCGGCCGAGTGGAATGCAAATTTGAAGTATGAACTATTTGCTCATACTTGTATGGCGCGCGTTTCGCGCTCACTTGGCCCTTCCAACCTTTTTCTTCTATTCCAAGTACCTAAGCGTTTAGAAAATGTACACCAAAAAGGTAAACTTCTAGCGGAAAGCGCTTAGGAGATTAGTTCTAATGAGAGCTTAAAATGTAGCAACGTTTACAGTTTAATCTTTTGAGAGTTCATAATAAGATTTCGAGGAGCGGGTTTTGAAAGGAGACCAAGTCCGCTTGTCAAGGAACAAATCAGTTCAGATTAAAGGTTTCGTTAATATTTCATTTATTCGCTCTATAGCCGAACTAATTTAATCTAAATAGGAATCCTTACAAATATTAAATGAAGTAGTGCGGTTAATGAAATTGTTCCTACGTAAACAGACCCTTGTTTGACTCAATTAGGTAACCAAAATCAAATAGAATAAAACTAATCGAGTTAAATGCCAAATTACTATTAATTAAAAATTTGATGGAACATTCTGTGTTTAATTTAAATTACAAAAGGTAAGAACCGGGAGTTGGTGAAGAGTAACCATAGTAACCACCCGTGACCTTGACGCATGTAGCCTGTCGCACAGGTAGGTGTAATAACCCCCAAAAATCGAAATCAGTGGTTTACAGAATACACGGAGGAGCTCGGTGGCGCAGCGGTAAACGCGCTCGGTCTGCGATTGTTGAAGTTAAACAACTTTCGCAAAGGCCGGTCATAGGGTGGGTGACCACAAAAAAAAGTTTTCATCTCAAGCTCCTCCGTGCTTCGGAAGGCACGTTAAGCCGTTGGTACCGGTTGCATTAGCAGGCGTTAATAACCAACAATCCGCACTGGGCCCGCGTGGTGGTTTAAGGCCCGACCTCCCTATCCATCCATAGGGAAGGCCCGTGCCCCTGCAGTGGGGACGTTAATGGGCTGATGATGATGAGGGCGAAGTAAGTCATGCGTTCTCCGAGCAGCACTTTCCAGTCATGGTATCGATAAAAATATCCTTTTAAAAATAGCTACACATATTAATTTTAAATGTAGATTGCAGAATATTTCCATTCCCACCCATTCGTGTACCTAGCAGTTGTCGTAATCCATTTATGAATGCAATAAAAGAAAAAGAAAGCAAGTACAATTCTCGCAAGCAACAAGAGTGTTCCGTACATGATTCTTTTTTTAATGTAAATTATTGTAGATTGGTATACTTGGAAAGACATGGGGAGGCCTTTGCTCAGCAGTGGGATCATACAGGCTAATAATAATAATAATTGTAGATTTGCCACAGTTTGGCTACTTTGCCTGGGGTGAGATGGAAAATGCAGTAATACGAAGTTGCGTACTGGAATGCTACTTTTTAACGTGATCTGTCACGTTAAAAACGTGGCTTCGGACGGTTATTGATCCTTTCTCAAAACATTTACCTACAGTTGCAATTCCAATGTCGTTGAAGTAATTACAACATGTAGTCAGTGTTGACGTCAGATCTGGCAACCCCCGTTGCCTAGGTATTGATGATTATGCCGCATAGCAACGGGGGCGTAAAGTAAGGTTTTTTACATTATTATAATTTTGTGTTCTTTTACTCATTATTATACGTTAATACTGAGTTGGTCATCTTTGATTTCGCTCCCTCATAGTCAGTTTTAGTACAGGCATGTGACGATAGTTTTATCAGACCATCATTTATTGTTAGTTCATAACGTAAAACAGGTTGTCCTTTATGAATTTTAATAATATAAACGCAAAAGGGGGCGACCCAAAGAGAAATAGCGATGCTCGGTTGATCGAGAGTTAAAAACTCTCGACATGTCATTGGAGCAAGCTACAGAGGCTGCAAAGGATCGCGAGGAGTGAAAATCTTTTATTCGAGCCTTATATCCCAACAAGAGTAAAAGGATTAGAAGAAGAAGAATAATATAAACGTATATCTTCATAGGCCACAACAATAAAATTTTTTCAATTTCATCACGGAACCCTAAATTAGAAAATTGCTTTTTTTCCTAGTATAGCGTCAGTGGGAGGCGTTGCATGCAGATTGCCATCCCCTTGTGGTTTTATTACTTTGCATTGTTCTGCAAATTGATTGCATTTATCGATGCAAGAGCTTGGCTTTAAGTTCTGAAGCGCTTACGAGTGTTGTTTGTATTTCACGAAATACTTACCTGTAGTCATATAGTAGTTAGCTGTAGTTATGTGTGTGTATACTGGAAGTTACCGACATCGTAACGAAAACTTTGAGGGATAATCATGATTCTGAGTTGATATCAAGTGGAATGTTTCGTCGCAAAAGTATGAAACTGAAAATAATGGATTGATTTTGCATATCACCTCAGAATCATGATCTGAATCATTCCTCAAAGTTTTCGTTTCGACGACACTTTCCCACCGTACAAGTACTTACAGTACAGGTAGCCACAACGATAACCGAGGGAGATGATTCAGATTATGATTCTGAATTGACATAAAGTGGAATTTCCCATCAGAAAATTCATGAAAATTTTAGAGCTTTTAAAAATTATTTTCAATTCCATACTTTTGCGACGGTAAATTCCACTTGATATCAACTCAGAACTCAGAACCATGGTCTTAATCACAACAACCGTAGAATAAATACCTAATAATACTATAACCTCCTAAGGCAGTGATTTTCAGATTGTAAAAGGACATTCGGTCTTACGAATATAGACCGGTAACTCTTTGCCCCGCACCAATTCGTATTAGGCGCTAACCGCACCCCTCTGGGTTTTACGTTAATCTTAAATGGCCGAAAGCTTCTTCTTCTTATCGTTTTGCTTTCGCTTCTTCTTATCTGGTGGCAGGGTTATTATTGAGCCGCCAAACGCCCCTGACATGGTTTATGTAACGATTACTCACTTACATCAGTAAATAGCAACCGAGACCAACGGCTTAACGAGCCGTCCGAAGCACGGATCGTCGGCCGAAAGCTGCTATGTAAAGAGGCGAAGAGTGGACTTATAAGTTAATCGGCACCTTTTTATTTGAAAAATTCTAATGTCATCCAGTAAAATTACGCGCGAAATCCTTCTAATGACGTCACTAAAAACTTTCAAATTAGAAAAAAAACAAAAGTCGCCTTGGGGGTTAAAATGCCAACATCGAAGCAATTCATCTAAAAAAGCAATATTGCTATTTGACATTTGTTAGCATTGCGCACTTACTTTTACATGCGCGAATGTCAAATTGCAATATTGCTTTCTTAGATGAATTGCTTCGATGTGGCCATTTTAGCCCCCCTTATATCTGCACTTTCTATAGTTGGCATGTTTATGGTTACTATAATAACATGTTATCCATCAATGTGTTTATGTATTTGGGGCACAGCTGAAAATCAGCGTTGTTGCTCTCCCTCAATGTCGAAGTGTCACAACATATTGCTGAGCTGACGTCCCTTTTTAGAAATAAGGTTTAATTATTATTTTCACTCCTACTATGTACCAATACATACTTATATCTAAAATAAATGATTTCTATTCTACTCTATTGTCCACAGATGGTGCATACAATGATGCCTATAGCGCGTTCCATAGCCCTTGGAATGTCCGGAATTCTGACCGCGGCCTACATCGCGCTCGCACTAGTACAGGGTGAGCAGAGCGGTGAAAAACTGTTCTATCAACAGGTTAGTATATTTATATATTATTACCTATAGTGTACCTATGTTCCCACTTCAGGAACATTCCTGGCAGGAACGGTACGTCACTGATGATAGCCTGTAGCTACTACCTGGACAATAAGGGACTATTCGGCTGAAGCTGTAGGCGGTTCATCTCTATTAAATTAATAGAGAAATTATACTCTCATAGGTGCTAATTCCTGTAAACACCATCTAATTTTATTTTAAGTTATACCTGTCATTTTCTTATCCGCCGAATAGGAAAGGGACGGGTAATTGACAAGCATGAAATTTATGGAACACATGTCAATTTTAAGCACAAATCTAAAACAATCCTATAAAAATTTTGCATTGGCTAATAACCCGACAGAATTAAGTTGACAGCACACGTCAAACGGTTTGCAGTAGCAAACCGTGTGTATCTCACTAGTAAGTGAGATACCTTTTTGATTCGCCCGGGTTATTCATTCATTTACTCATTCTTCCTAAAATTAAGAGCTGTCAATCATCTGTCCCTTTCCTTTTGGACGGATAAGAAAATGACAGGTATAACTTAAAGTAAAATTAGGAGGTGCCTGCAGGAATCGGGGCCATCATTTATTTATTACTAATTTTACTTTAGTTTATTATTCAGTGGAACACGTAACTATAACCAGTCTGAATTTTAAACCAAGGTTCCGGTTTACGCCGCTCATTCCCAGCGCATTCTGCTTTCAGTTCATGTTTTCATTTGCTACTGGAAATGTAAAGGGTATTCATTCGCTTTAGGATAAAATATTTAAAAGTAGGCTTGCAATTATTGTTCATATACCTACGTTAGAGCCAATTTGACAACTCGACTATTACTTACTTATGTACGTACCTATTTACAAGCGCTTTTTCAAGAAATACAGAGCGCGGATCACATAGTGATTTTTGTGATATGTCCCTACCGGGATTCGATCTCGGGACCTCCGGATCGTGAGCCCAACGCTCAACCACTGGACTAAGGAGGCGGTTAGGTTAGGTTAGGGTAGTTCCTAGGAACTAGAAGCCAGTGACAAGCTTTTATAAATATTAAACCAATATTTTCACTATATTGATTTTAGTAGGGCTGTAAAGTGCCTTCAATTCAAAAAAATAAAATAACCCCGACCAAAAAAAGTACGCTAACAGCAGACTAGCTCAGTGGTTCCAGAAGATATTAGTGTTTCAAATGTCAGATCCCATATATGCTTGCAATACATTCCTATCACACCTAACAAACGACCTGATGACCTTGAAGACCTGAACCGATTTCCACCAAACATAGCTAACAACACTCTCGACTGATAAACCTTTCAAACAAAAAAACCGCATTAAAATCGGATCATTCGTTTGGGAGCTACGATGCCACAGACAGACACATACACATTTACACAAATACGTCAAACTTATAACACCCCTTCGTTTTTGCGTCGGGGGTTAAAAAGGGTAGTAAAAGACGGGCCTTAGAGTTTTCCTTACAAGTAGAGTATTAACAAAGTTTTAAGGGATCGACCCTAACTATAAAGTAAAGTTAAACTAAGGCATGCCTGTGAGCCTATCGGTCTATGCCTATGTAATTTGTTCTGGATTAATGTTAAGTGTAGTTTTACCCTTTGAATTTATATCGGGGATATTAAGGCGGTTATCACCCGACGTAGGGCTAACGTACTCAACGTGATAAAATTTTCTCGCGGTCATTTTATCGATTCTGGCGATATAAAAGAATAGTTTCCAACTCGGCAAATCAGTTACTTTTTACTAAACGCCTTTTTTTTCACACGACTTATTGTTGTAGATTTGCCGCAGATGGCATTAACTACTTGGCCGGACAAATGGGAAGCGTTGAAGGCAAACCCGGTACAACGCTTAAGACAAAATGCTAACCAAGACCAGTGGATCAAGTCGCTTGCGTCAACTATCTTATTTACCTGTGTACCAACTACCGAAATATAATAATGTGTATGGCATGAGGAAGTGGGAATACTTACTACCAGATATTTTAAACAAATTGCCTTGTGGGCTACACACAGACATGTGTGCAGGAACTAAACAATGTAAAATAGAATTAAAGAAGTATTATCTGGGCGCATGTTAGTATAGTATAGCGAGTTAAGCGCATTCATTCACTCCTCGCATAAACCTGTACGGGTTTTCTGTTTAGAGGAGCGTCTTATTTTATTAATAAGGATTTAATTGTTTTTTTGATATTGAATAAATAAATAATAAAAAAGGCCTGAGGGTGCCCAGTTGGCGCGAACCTCAGCTCAGGGCGTCGTCTGAGAATTATATTTGAAAAAAATAATCGACCCTAGTGTGTCGATAGCGATAAGCGCTGATTGAGGGAAATCGTCGACCACGCCGGCGGGGTCGGTACTGGGGTCCTGATTACTAAACGGCAAAACGTGAAATTACTATGGAATTTGTATGACAAAAGAAAACTGTGACGTCATAGAAAAACGTGATAAAATGTCGGACTTATTTATTACGTTTCTCTTAATTAAAATTCATAAATAAGTTAAATAGAAAAAAAGATAAAAAAAGAATTTTCATTACTTTTAGATCTGTCTTTATTTAGTAATCAGCATTTTATAAATTGTCTTAAACCTAGTACACGACCCAATTATGTCGTTTGATGCTAATATGTGAACCCAAATAAGTCATGCCGTCCTATCAAAATACGAACAAAATCACGTGACACGCATGTTGGGAAAAAAAACTTATCGATTTCGACAAAATCTATTGAATCGATCGATAATTTTATCAAGTCGCGCTTGTTAGCCCTGATGGTCGACCGCAAGGTCGGCCGTCGCGTGGAGGTCGTCTGCAAAGAATCAAAGCTTCATATGAATATAGTATATCGTCACTGAAAATGCAAAAATACGTAAGCGCCAAAATGTCATTTCGAGAAAAAGCCGTTTAAAGTAGCTATTTCGTTTTTTTATCCTAACTTTTTACCAATTTATTCAATTAAGATGACGTCAACGTAAGATTACAAGGTTTTTCATTTTCTATATCTAACAATACATCATTATAAAATGGCAAA
Source organism: Pectinophora gossypiella (assembly GCF_024362695.1). Lineage (NCBI taxonomy): Eukaryota > Metazoa > Arthropoda > Insecta > Lepidoptera > Gelechiidae > Pectinophora > Pectinophora gossypiella. Next base: position 14,468,899 of record NC_065417.1, read on the forward strand.
TTTTATACCGGGTGAGAGCCAACAGCGCTCCTAGTTTGTCCGGCCAAGTGGTTAATGCTATCTGCGGAAAAACTGAAATAGGTCACATTACATTCACACACCTTATGTCACGCTTCATTCATGCTTATTTCCCGTTAGGGTTGGGTTGGAGAGGCTAAATAAATAAGTCACGTTAAAAAAAATGGCGATTGGTTCAGGCCGCGAGTGCGAACGCATCGTGTGATAACCGCCTTACTATTGAATTGTCTATAATGATTAAATTAGTTTCGGTAAAGGCAGGTCTGTTACTGAAAACTTAATTAATAGTATTAAACTCGATCTGAATTCTCTACTCATGTTACGTACAGGCCAGCATGATATGAACAATTATAATAAGTTACTTGAAAACCTACTCAACTGAGATACTTTTTACGAAACGTCAAAACAAAAGTTTTCTCTGGAGTTTATATGGAAATACAGTCCTGTGACGTCATCAATAAAAGCGGTCAAACGTCGTACTCATTGTTACTTAATTCATAAAGAAAATTCTAAAATAAGTCGAAAAATAATATGAGATTCTTCTTCTTCCTAAGCCTTGTCCCGCTTATACAGGGTCGGCTCTCCTTATCCTATTTCTATAGGTTGGTCGGTTTTGGGCCAGTTTGGCGTCCAGGTCTAATTGTTTCAGGTCCTTTTGGACCGTCGTTAACCATGTGGCGGGGGGTCTTCCACGCCCTCTTTTTGACGTCGGGATATTTAGGGCTGTTCTGACTATATGGTCTTCTGGGCGTCTCATGACGTGGCCGTACCAGCGCATTCGTTTTTCTTGAAGTTTATCGACTATTGGGGCAATCTTGTAACTACCTCGGATGTACTCATTTCGAATTTTGTCGAGTAAGGTGACTCCCGCTGACCAGCGTAACATGCGCATTTCGGTTGTGTGCAGTTTGTTTAGATGTTGTTTATTGGTGGCCCAACATTCTGCACCGTGAAGTATAGCAGGTCTTATTGCTGTTTTATACAATTTGCCTTTCACTTTAATCGGCATTTTTCTGTCGCACATTACGCCTGTGAGTTGTCTCCATTTCATCCATCCAGTTGTAGTTCTGTGAGTTACATCAGGGTCGATCTTACCATCCCGGCTGATAATGGATCCCAAGTATTTGAACTGATTAACTGTGGGAATAGGAGTATCGTTTATGTGTACATTTATAGTAGTCGGGTTAGTCACTCCATCAAACAGGCACGACATGTGTTCTGTTTTCTTTCGACTAATTCTGAGCCCATTCTCTTCCAGTGCTTTTATCCACAGATTGAAGTTGTTCTGCAGGTCTTCCACATTTTCAGACATAAGGACCACATCATCCGCATAAAGGATATTCCAGGGGATCGGCTGTTGGCACTCTCTTGTCAAATAGTCAATTGTGATGTTAAACAGTAGCGGACTAAGTGCAGAACCTTGATGGACTCCGACTTTTAGTTTGAATCTCTCACTTGTTCCTGCTGGGCTGACAACCTGGGTGGTAACATTGTCATACATGTCCTGTATCAATGATATGTACTTTTCAGGCACCAATTGTTTTCTAAGCCCTTCCCAGATCAGATCACGGGGTACATGGTCGAAAGCCTTCTCTAAGTCTATAAATATCATGTGTAGGTTTTTGTTGTTGGTCTTTGCCTTTTCCAGCAGTATTCGAACTGTTTGAGTAGCGTCAGAGGTTCCTTTACCCGCAACGAAGCCACATTGGTTTGGAGTAACATTTATGATGGCATTTATTCTGTTGTTTAGTATTCGCTCCCAGATCTTTAGGGTATGCGACATAAGTTTAATTGCTCGGTAGTTGTTACAGTCTCGCACGTCTCCCTTTCCTTTGTAGAATGGTATAAGGAAACTATTTCGCCAAGAGTCCGGGATGGGTTGACCTTCCATTAATCCATTAAAGAATTCATACAGCCAAACCTCTCCAGTGCTTCCAAGTTTCTTCCACACTTCCACGGGTATTTCATCTGGGCCGGTTGCCTTATTGTTCTTCATTTGGCGTATGGCTCTTTTGACTTCACACATTGTGATCGGTGGTAGTGGTCCATGTACAGGTCTAGGTTGGTCACCATCTAGCTTTCGTGGATGAGAGACATTGAGCAAATGTTCATAGTACTCCACCCATCGTCCTCGAATTTCTACATCTTCAGTAAGTAGTTTGTTATTTACGTCTTTAATATATTTAACAGACGTGAAGTCTTTAGTGTTGTTGTTTCTAGTTTTTGCAATTTTGTGTATATCTATTTCCGACTGTGCTGATTCTAATTGTTCATAAAATTCACTTTCGGCTTTTGCCTTCTCTATTGCAACTATTCTCTTAGTTTCATTCTTTATTGCTTTATATTGTTCGAGATGTGATGACTCTTGAGTAGTCTGCCAGGTTCTAAAAGCATCCTTCTTTACTTCAACTGCCTTTTTCACTGTATCTTGCCACCATTTAGTTTCCTTAAATGGGCCTCTCTTGGTCTTTGTCCTTCCTAGGTGCTTTTGGGCTATGTTTACGCACGATGTTTCAAAATAGTTCCACATCTCGTTTGTTGTTGTAGTGTTACAGTTTATATTTGCAATATTAATAATCTCAGACAGTTCTTGAACGAGTTGCTCTCCTGCCGACTCCCCGAGCTTATTCCATTTAATTCTTGGGGTTAATTTTCTGCTAGGTTTCAAGGGTTTGGGGAGTTTATATACTGAGACAAGTAGTCTATGTTGCGTGGTCAGGGGTTCTCCTGGTATGACCTTACAATCCTTATACAGACCCAGATGTTTTCTCCTCGTCAGTGTGTAATCGATTTGAGTGGCGTTACCACCGCTCCGGTATGTTATCAAGTGGGACTCCCGCTTCTTAAAGAAGGTGTTCACTATAGCGAGATCGTAGCTGGATACAAATTCGATTATGGTGTTGCCCTCAGAATTCCGGGTACCGTAACCAAACCCTCCATGCCACCTTTCAGAATCTTGATTACTTTCGCCCACATGACCATTGAGATCTGCTCCGATATGTATCGGTTCTTCTTGTGGTATTTCAGATATGACTTTGTTTAGGCTGTCCCAGAAGACCTCTTTTTCTGTATCGTTGCAACCTGATTGGGGTGCATACGCCGAAATTATATTAAGATAGGGCTGATTATCAAGTGCAATTTTTGCCACCATAAGTCGGTCGTTTACTCGTTCGATATTAACAAGTCTCTTTGAGAGAGCTTCTGAAAGTATTATGCCTACGCCATTCTTAGCTTCAACGCCATAGTATAGTAGTTTAAAGCCGTTCCCGATATGTCTAGATTTAGATCCCCGCCACTTGGTCTCTTGCACACAGCATGCATCAATACAACGCCTTTTTAAGGTGTCACTCAGCTCGGCGCTTCTGCCGGTTAATGAGCCAACATTCCAGGTAGCCATTCGTAATTCGCATCTGTTGCATCGACCGTCGCTTGAGGGGGACGCCCTAGCATTTACACTCTTTGTTTTAGTTGTAGTTTTCATTTGGATAAGGAGGTAGAATTGGCTGTGAGTTTTACGGCCGGTTGCCACCTGACGCCAAGGCAGTAGTACTCCTGGAGTAGTGTGGGCGCCACCGTTGGACCATCTTTGATCTCCTCCGCTGCCATCCCTTTTTCAACGTCCTGCCTAACGCTGCAACTCCATCGCAGCCTGGGGCCTCAATATGTGAGGGCAGCCTGCCGATGGGTTTGTGCCTCCTCCGCCTGCTCCGCCGTACCAGTGGTCTCCACCTCCGCCTTCGCAGCCGTTGAGGACTTCACCCGTAACCCTAGGCACGGGATCCGCGTTATCCCCCGCGTAACTGGGGCCCTGTCCGAACTCCGTCACCACCCGACTCCGGCCTACTGAAGTGAGGAGGTGTCCACCCCCGCGACGTGGACGCGCCGGACAGGAGTTACCCCAGTGGAGGGCAGAGAAGGTGGCTCTGTCCCCCCTGGGGCCGGGTTAATGCTCCGTGTGGCTCCGGGAGCAAAGGCGAAAAATAATATGAGATTGATTTTTTTAATAATCCTACACCAGCTTCTATTTCTATCTTTGACCCAGTCTAAATACCCTATCGTGTCGGTCCCAGATAATAAATGTTTACTTAGTAAGCATGTAGGCGTTTTATAAGCCACGTCAGGGGCCTTTGCCGGCTCAATATTAACCCTTACACCAGGATCATAAGATCGGTTAGGAACATTACAATTCTCACGAGAGAAGAGAGGAGTATATAAAATGGTTACTTTAGTATTATATTATGACCTGTGGTGGTCGATTAAGCTCGCTCCAATCTCGTACTGCTGCGGGAAGGAGCGTGTCCGTGCTATAGTTAGTCATCATCATCATCATCACCAGCCCATTTACGTCCCCACTGCTGGAGCACGGGCCTTCCCTATGGATGAATAGGGAAATCGGGCCTTAAACCATCACGCGGGTCCAGTGCGGATTGGTGGTCATTAACGACTGCTAATGCAGCCGGGACCAACGGCTTATCGTGCCTTCCGAAGCACGGAGGAGCTCGAGATGCAAACTTTTTTTTTGTGGTCACCCATCGTATGACCGGCCTTTGCGAAAGTTGCTTAACTTCAACAATCGCAGACCGAGCGCATTTACCGCTGCGCCACCGAGCTCCTCAGTTAGTTAGTATTATTTTTTATCTATGCTTCTACACACCCTATCCTAAGCATTTTAATTACGTCATTTTTATATGACGTAGCTTGCTACACTTGCTACGCGCTACGACGTGGAGTTTAATTGCTACGTCAATTGCTACACGCGTGACGTACGTACCTTACTTTGGTAATTATACGAGTTGATAATTATACACTATTTAAGTACGAAGTATTAGGAAGTGGTTAAATTGTTAACTTATACTTACATACCTACATAATATCACGCCTATTTCCCGTGGGGACAGGCAGAGACTACGGAATTTCACTTACTACAATCTAAGGCTTCATGTATGATCGCGGTTTAGACTACTCTTGATCACTTGGACTTTATGTTTATCTCTTATAATAACAGTATAGTAAGCCAGGTTGCTTCCATTTTAGGAGGGAATGGATAAAAAAAGCATTAATCTGCTTGTCATGTCGTAAAAACCGACTGAGCGATCATGTTCTTTGTTTTTCCAACGTGGTAAACCAATGTCTTCAAAAGATATGTTTATAAACTTTAAATACCATCGAATTATAACACACAGCAACATTGACAAAACAAACATACATTTTAGCATTTAAATTTATTCATGATTTAATAAAACAATTTAGTGTAATATTTTACATCACAATTCAAATTCCCTAACACAGTATGTGTTAAACTAGTTAGTGCAAACAAATAAACTCTGTACACAAACACACTACACTGTCACTGTCTACAGTTACTATGTTAAACTACATCTACACTGTGTGTGTGTAGACTCTACACTGTCTCTCGGTTTACTATGTGGTTTAAACACTACATAAACTATTAAGACTAGGACGCTTAATAGTAGATTAATGACTTTCTTGGTCAGCAGACAGTTTAGTTTCTTGATGTGAAAAAACTAGAACTGAGCCACCTTCGGAATACTCATGCATCACTCATATATCTGAACTTGTCCCAAGTTAGTTAACTTAACAAGCGGGTCTAATTAACAAGCCTTACCACGAGCTACTCAATTATTCTTCACCTTGGCATGCATGAAATAAAAAAAGAAACTACTAACGTTTATGCTAATGCGAATTCCTGATTTTACTCGACCAAGTCGTAACCGTAACCGCTATCAAACCAAACTATGCAGCAAATCACATACAAATAGTATAAGCGCCTGCAGTAATCGCGCGGGCAAAGGTCGCGAGCGACGTAATTACAAAGCGTTGCTTATCGCTAAGTCGCAGGCGCTTTCGTAATGAACGAGCGCCGAGTCCTATTGTAAATAAGGTATGAAAAGCGAGGCAGCTCTTTTTGTTTCCGACACGGCTATCGAGCTATACAACTTGATACGATTGTTCGGAAACTTTTATGAATGCTCTATTTGTTGTTGATGTCAGAAGGGACCGATTGTTCATAGCTACTTAATTAACTGCTTCCGCGTTGATGGAATAACATAATACATATATCAACTGACGCTCGTAATCCATAAAATATGAACGGAGCTACAAGTAATAAGAAGATAACTTACTTGCACTTTTAATTGATACCTTTTTTAGTTCTTTTTTTCTTTTTGCTTTGCATGTCAACTATTTACTGTTAACAACTAGGGTAAGAGCGAGACATCCCCAACCCAAGCATTAACCTTGCTTCCTGGGGTTGCCTCATAACTTTATGTTGTTTAACCTTTTTTTTATTTATATATTATTTTTTGATACCAAATGCTGAGATGGATTTGACTTCCACAGTAAAATCGCATAGGCATATTCTTGCAAAACATTACATTCACATGTGATTTTCTTCAACGAAACCTTGCAATAGATACGATAGTTTCAATCCAGCTTAACATTTTGTAGTTAAAATTTTTGAGGTCTTGTAAAAAATCGTTTTTAACGAAATCATTATTTATTATATTTTATTTATAAATTGATTATGGATTCTTTTGACGAGGCCTACATTCCTGGGAATGTGGGTTTCCTCACCTTGTGTTACCGTTGAGTAAGTGATAATCATTATAATCCAAACATGAATTCAAAAAATCATTCCAAAATTATTTCTTTAGACTTGTGCTCGGATTCCAACCTACAACTTCAGTTCACTTGAGAAACAAGGGCACACGGATGGATTAAAAATATATGTTTAATAAGACAACAAAATAATTAATAAGCAAAGATATTGTTGTTTATGTAAGACGAGACATTGGCCAAACATTGGGAGGGATCAAATTAAGATCAAAGATCAAAGATCAAATATACTTTATTGCACAGAACTAAAAATTCAACAATCAGACAAAACACATGAATACAGTACAATTTGGGCGGCCTTATTGCTCTAGAGCAATTTCTTCCAGGCAACCAACAAAAGGAAACAAACATTTATAGCTTGGATGCGGGATGGTGCAACAGAAAAAATAAATAAAAAATAAATAAAATAAAAATAAATAAATACCTAAAAGTTAATATAATAAATACTCTATACTTTACGTACATATTTTATATTAATAAATACTCAATATAATGTAATCCATATATACTAAAAATATACCTAACCATAATCTGAGAAAACTATAATAATAAATAATAATAGACTATACACACACATACAAGACAAGCATTGAAATAAATAAAATACATCATACATAATAGTAATATCCTAAAAATAATAAATTCCTTAAGTAGGTACCTAAATAGCTCCTTGTTTGTATTCTAATTTTGTTTACAAATTATAGTTGTGGTTCGAATGTCTTTCATAGAAATTATATTTACCTAAAACTTATTGAGTAAGAGTCAGTTTGGGGAAAACAAATTTTATTTCTCTTATTTATTATTTTTATAAAAATAATATATTATAGTACCTTCTAAGAATAAATTATATTTTATCTTGTTATAAATACATTTTTATGGTCACATCACAACCATTGCACTTGGCACCCATTTAGATCTCACTTCTTTAGTCGTTGAAGTCAACAACCAAGGCATAGGTTAGGTATATCATAATATTGAACTTGGCTCTCATTTCACATTTATGTTTTTATTGGGATAGTATATACATCCACTCTTTGCAAGCTATGTATATGTCCCATTTAAAAAAAAAAAAACAGGAGGAGAGCCATTATACAGGGTGTTAGTGACATCGTAACGAATACTGAGGGGGATGGTTCAGACCATGATTCTGAGTTGATATCAAGTGGAATTTTCAGTCGGAAAATTCATGAAAATTATTGTGTTTTTTTGTTATTATTTTCAGTTCCATGCTTATGCGACGGAAAATTCCGCTTGATATCAACTCAGAATCATCGTCTGAAGCATCCCTCAAAGTTTTCGTTACGATGTTCATTAACACCTTGTATTATGCTTATTATTTTTCTTTAATAATAACGACAGTCGGTACAAATATCCGTGCAAACAATGACAACTAGTAGTAAACATGTATTGTCGTGACAGACGCCAGTAACCAGGAAAGTTATTAGCAAGTTCATGAATCAAGGCCAGGACCTAGTGGCCCAATGACACGGATCATGGCCAGCTGGCCAGCATTTGTTTAGTTTCAGATTCAGACTCTTTATTTGCATTGAACATAGGTACATAAAATGGGTGTTACAGGTTTAGGTTATAGTTAATTCTCTACGTTCCTACAAATAGGTATACGAATATTTAAATAATGTTTAGAATTAAATGTAAAAGCACATATGAAAATTACACAAAAAATAATAATTTGAGATTCATCATCATCATCATCATCAGCCCATTAACGTCCCCACTGCTGGGGCACGGGCCTTCCCTATGGATGGATAGGAGATCGGGCCTTAAACCATCACGTGGGCCCAGTGCGGATTGATGGTTATTAACGACTAAAAATTTGAGAATAAATTGAATTTGAATTATTATTATTTTTTATTTTTATTTTTCAATTTGAGATTAAATTAGATTTATTTTATTTAATTTATTTAAAAGGTACACACAACAGGTAACAATAATGGCATGCGAAAAGAAAAGGTTACAGATGTAAATAATAACTAGATTGAAACGCAAATTTATAATGCTCCACACTTTCGATCATCTCCGCACACACTTTCTATATTAAATTTTTGACTATATTTGGAATATAAGTAGTCGAGAGTTTCTGTTATGTTATAGTAAATATCCTTCATATCAAAACAGACAGTAAGCCTCTTTAATTCCGGATTATAACACCTCTCCCCATTTAATCCTTACCTTGACCTGAGAATGTCCGACCCACGTGTCTCAGGGACTCAGGGTTAAGTCTAACGATGTTTGAACTTGAAGTTTACACCCTTCGTTCGTTAGTCATGTCTTCATATTCATTAGGGAATGCATACAGAGTATTATTAAATGGCTAATTGTGTTTTAGATGTCGGGCAACGAGAAATCAATATCCAGATCACGACCCCAATGTTCGGAGTTCGAAACTCGGTCGGGAGATACCTATATCACAAATAAAATCACTATGTGATCCCTAAATTGGTTAGGATATTGCGGGCTGATCATTCGATTGGCCGGATGTAAGATGAACAATGCTTTGGAGGGCAGTTTTTCCCGGCTATTTTTTTTACGTGACTTATTGTGGATTTTCATTAGATGACTGGAGGCTCTCTTGTAAGGTGTCTCAATGGCCTGCCTCCATTGATCGCTATCACCCGGCATATGTAGAGGTACTTATATTACAAAAGTATTTAAGAATAAATAAATTTATTTCCAATTTCATCTAATAAAAAGTATGAAATAATATTTTGTTGAATACGATGTTAAGTAGAATCTAAATTCTGAAATAAGCGCAAATAAAGAAAAACAGTCGAACTCTTTTTTAGTCATTTTTAGTACCATTAAGTAGACGTTCCAATTTTTTGTAACCGACTTCAAAAATGAAGGAGGTTATTAATTTGACCCGTATACAGTATGTAGGTAATATTGATTTGTTACGGTGTCACTAACAGCCTCGACGGCCTTAATAACGGTCTCGGAACACAGTTCAGTGGTTTGAGCGTTAGTCTCACAATCCGGAGGTCCCCGGTTCAAATCCCGGTGAGGACACAATCACAAAAATCACTTTGTGACCCCTAGTTTGGTGAGGACATTACAGGCTATCATCTGATTGTCCAAAAGTAAGTTGATCCGTATTTTGGAAGACACGTTAAGCCGGCGGTCTCGGTTACTACTTACTGAGCCATGTCTGCCTTTGGCAGCTCAATAGTAACCCTGACACCAGGGTTGACGGGGTTGGTAAATCCACCTCACAACCAAAACGATAAATGAAAAAGACTAACAGAATTTTATTTAGAATAGAATATAATAGAAATAGTTTATTATAAAAAGACGCCGCACACAAGAACAAGACAATAACATAATTTAAAATTTTCACAAAACAATTACAAAAAAGGGGGAAAAGAAGGGGGAGGCCTTTGCCCAGCAGTGGAACATTAATTAGGCTACAGAAAAAAAATACAAAAAAGCAAAACGGATGTTCGTCGAAATGACCATTTCCATTTCCCATTCCATTCATCCATCCAATTCCATTCATTCCATTTTTTCATTTTTCATTTTCCATTTGACTATAGAATAGATTTTATAGCCCCTGCTTATCCCGGTGGGAAATAGGCGTGAGTTTATGTACGTATATGTGTCATTTTCCATTTGGTTATCTATCATCCGCAGTTGGTGTGCGAGTTGTCCCTGCTGCTGTCAGCGAGCGGCATCGGGCTTTACTACAGGGCTCTCACGGAGAGAGCCCACAGAAACACTTTCGCTGGCACCAGGACCTGCTTGGAGCAACGCGTGAAGCTGGAGTGCGAGAGAGAGCAGCAGGAGCGGCTGTTGCTGTCTGTCATACCCGCCTATATCGCTGCCGAGGTCAGTAACTCAGTACTTCAGTACTCTCTCTCTTGGGTCGGTCCCTCATATCTAAGGATTGTGGTCAGCATCAGGGTTGCACCTGGAGCGGATGATCTGCCTCTACCGGTTCCTGTCCAGCGCTTCCCTTACTCAGAATTTGCCTTTCAACTGTTTTAGAACAGTAGTTAAACAAAAACTTTACAAAAAAGGTAGATGTAATGTCCATAATTTATCTAGAACCTAGTACCTACACGACCCAATAGTTGCGAATATTAGATGGCGCTACTATCGTGGACATTGCACGTGGACATTTACAGATACATCAATGGGTGAAGAGGTTCAGACCTATAACATTTACAAAGACGTCATACCACTGTACGTTATGGACAGCTATACTAGAAAATACCATTGAAACAATTGAACAGAAACCAGTTTGACACTATTGTTCTCCTTGTTACCACTACAGACCTAGCAATGTCTCATGTCATTTATGTACCGTTTACCGTTGCACCTACGCAGAAAATTAAATTAAAAATTTAAAAACCCCCGACCAAAAAAAGTACTCAATTATTATGACAAAAGGTTAAAAATGATAAACCCTATAAAAAGCAAAAAATAACTTATCCCACATAATGCTTGCAAGCAAACTGAGCTGAGCACACTTAACAATCGACCTGATGACCTTGAAGACCTGAACCGATTTCCACTAAACATAGCTAAGAACACTCTTGACTGATATACATTTCAAACAAAAAAAAAACCGCATTAAAATCGGATCATCCGTTTGACACAGACAGACACATACACATTTACACATACACAGACACGTCAAGCTTATAACACCCCGTCGTTTTTGCGTCGGGGGTTAAAAAATAGCTGAATATTTATTTGTTCTATCGTGATATATACGTAGTGATTGCGTCAGATTTTAAAAAGCTTGGCGTATACTGTGTCCCGCATATTTTTCTTTATTTTTTAAAGTGACTTATTGTGGATTTGCTGCAGATGGCATTAACTATTTGGCCGGATAAATGGGGAGACAACAGGTGCACAGTTGGGCGCGAACCTCGACTAAGGGCGTCTGGGAGGATTACCTATAATTGTTAGAATTAATCGACGCTAATGTGTCGGTAGCGATAAGCGCTGAATGAGAATATGTCACGACAACCTGAGGTCATATTATATCGTGTGTTAGAACACATTACACATTTCCAAGGTTTCTACCTTGTTTAATCAAAGGACGTCTACGTTTCATTAAAATATTTCAATGTTCAGTCAACAAGACCCTTACACGCGAACGTGCCTTTAATTTCTATTGATTTTCAACATTTTTTGATGTGTGAACAGCCTCATACATTTTTTTCAATGGGTCTTTTTGGACCACACGAATAATCTTCATTATTCGAAACAATCCACCTGGAACAACAATCCTTGGGGGAGGCCTATGCCCAGCAGTGGGCGTCATACGGCTGATGATGATGATGATGATGATTCGAAACAATTGCGAATTCGAATCGTGGTACTAGAAGTTCTTCGGCGATTCACACCCGACTAAGTAATTACGTCCAAAATTGGATATCAATAATTTAGGCTGATATAGATAGATAGATTATTATTGCGTATGGCAATATATAGATAGATAGATAAAAAGTAAGTATTGGTATTGGTATTGGTATTCGCGGGCCGGTTTCCGCAACTCGACGTCTGTGCGCCTATTTTGCGTGATAAAAAAAAAGTAAGTAAATTAGTAATATAAACAAATACGATTTAATAGTGTAAAAAGGATACTATTTGAATGTGTATTGTGTAGCGAATCCTGGTCACCCAAAAATTACACCTGCGCATACAAAGATAAATCTATTTCATGACTTACTGTTTCGCGTAAATTAAACTCTCACGACCGACTTGTGTCTTTGTTCCTAATTTGTAACAGTCTTTGTATTACTAACTGTTTTAGCAGGTATTCATAATATAACAGACTATTTTTGTTTTATTTATATTATTTTAAGTTTTTTAAGTTTTTGTAATACTAACAAATATGGGCATCTGTCTGAAATAAAATTATTTTATTTTTTATTTATTTTTATTTTAAAAATATACGAGTATGTAACGAGCCATGGTGGCCCAGGAAGAACGCTTGACTCTCATAATGAGGTCGCAGGTTCGAATCCCAACTCGGACCTAAACCAATGATTTTCGAATTCATATTTGGATCTTAAATGTTTATCACGTGCTCAGCTCTGAAGGAAAACATCGTGAGGAAACCCACATTGTGAATGTGTTTCGGAGGTATGTGACCTAACCTGTATTGGGCTGGTTTTCGCTCACGGGTTGGAAGGTCAGATAGACAGTCGCTTTTGTCGCTGTAAAGTCACTGTAAAAAACCGGACCTGTCAAATCTTCAGGTTGGGTAAGCGGACCTTGTAATATACGGGATAACGCTAGAGAGAGACGAGTAGCGTAATCAATACTTTATTGCGTGCAAAGGAAATAAGAAGACATAAAACAGAAGAGAATTAAAGAGCACAGTAAGCGGCCTTATTTCTGAGTATCAATCTCTTCCAGGGGACCTATAATTACTGGACATAACATACATACGTGTACATAAGATCACTTTTATATCCTTAAGCTCTCTGCAATCGCTTCCGAATACAATCGTATTCACAAGTATTATAATCAAAAGTATTCAGTAGTTTCCATGTTACTACTTAGGTACCGATGTAAGTATGTAGTCGTTACATTAGCAATGTCAGGGGCCTTTGGCAGCTCAGTAATAACTCTGACACCAGGGTTGATTAGGTTGGTATTCCATCTCACAACGCTACGATAAGAAGATGTACTTTATCAGAATTTGAATTCAGAACTTAGCACTTACTTTATTATTGTTTTGTTTTGGTTCCCTTAAACCCTTAAACTATTAATTCCAAATTTAAATTCTGATACTGAGGTAGATGATAAATCTAATAATAAACATACATAGATGAACATGGGAATTAGTATTTACATAACGACATGAAAAAGAAGCACTGTACCTGCAAGTCGTTTTCTGGTGGTTTGTGGTTCCGCTCATCTCGATAGGGAAAGTCTATCTTTTGAATGGTTTTAACCTTTTTGTCGATGATCAGAATAACATTCTAAAAACAACATACCTATTCTAAATACTGTGAAATCAAATAATAGAATTGCGAAAGCGTTATATAAAGCAAAAGTTGATGGTAGGGCTGGCAGAGGATTCGAGGTCTTCCTTTGCCAGCCCTACCATCAACTTTCGCTTTATAGGACTTTTATTGACCAAATTGGAGATGTCCTTAAAAAAGGTTTAGTACGATCTACTCTGAACCGGCGTGCGTGTATGAAGCGATTGATGAATGTGGAGAAAGCAAGAGAAGTGTGTCAGGATCGAAGCAAATAGAACTCTATAGTCTCTGCTTACCCCGGTGGGAAATAGGCGTGAGTTTATGTATATAATATATGTATGTGAAATCAAAGTTCAGGTATCGAGTTCGACCTTTTCACAGATCCACTATCAACAGCAAATTGAACTTGGTGCAGTTCGATATTCATTCAGTTCAATAGTTAATAAAATTCAAAATTCAAAAAATTCAAAAATATTTATTTTTCAAAATTGGCTTACAAAGTTAGCGCTTTTTGAACGTCAAACATAATTAAATTACATATTATGTAACTAGCTGTAAAACTACTACCACATCGGAATCTGTAACGCTGAGGGAAAGACGTGGCCAGAAAACCTCCCAGCACAGGGCCCTAGTCCTACTGTTTCATGTTTTCCTTTCTTTTCTTTTAATCCAGTTTGTATTACATAATTTATAGACTTAAATACAATGGTATTCCAATTACAGTCGGTGGAAGGAAAGTGAAACATAAAGAGTTTATATGACTTTATCACAGAAACAGTGTTCTATGAGCTCCCTGACAGAAGCAGGCCTGTCCACATACGCAGCACCCGATCACGAGTTGACGCGAAAGCCAGCCATCGCTCCCTTCGCACATTTTTGAGGGAAAGGTGCGACCCGACTTCCGGACGCCACCGCGTACACGAACATTTCGAGGCGAGCATGCACCACTTATATAAAGAAGCTCAAAAATCCTCCGCCTGGATATAAAAAAAAAAAGAAGTACTCTACTGTTCAAATATCATCAAGTGTTTCACAATCCTTTTTAATCCACTTACAAAGTTATTTCAAATTCAGTATTTTAGGGCCAAGTTTTTATTGCAAACATTCTTGTCTTTCTTGTGTTGAGCTGAAGTAATCCATTTAATATTATTATCTTTAAGATAGTCTCCTACTTTATAATAAGCTTTACTGATTAAAGTAGTTTTTATAACATTCTTAAACATGTTTCCCGAAAGGCCTAGTACATCTTCTGGTATCTTATTATAGTATCGCACACACAGCGCTACAAATGATGTGCTAATTTTGGATAGTCTGGAACTAGGAACTACTAATTTGTTCTTATTCCTTAGGTTGTATTTGTGCTTATCACAGTTTCTTAAATATAAGTGTAAATTTTTCCTAACATACATAATGTTCATATATATGTATTGACAAGGTACAGTCATAATGGAAATCTCTTTAAAAAATTCTCTGAGAGAATCGCGGCATCTCAGTTTGTAGATAGATCTGATTGCCCTTTTTTGTAGAATAAAAACGGTTTCAATATCAGCTGCTCTACCCCAAAGCAAAATACCATACGACATAATACTATGGAAGTAGCTAAAATATACCAATCTTGCAGTCGTCACGTCAGTCAGTTCTCTAATCCTTTTGACTGCAAATGCAGCTGAGCTAAGTCTACCTGATAATGATTTAATATGTGTGTCCCATTTGAGTCTATCATCAATATTTAATCCCAGAAAAACTGTATTTTTAACAAAGTCTAGTTTCTGGTTATTTAGAAGTATATCACAATCAGCAGAATTTACATTAGGTAAACTGAATTTAATACATTTTGTTTTCTTTCCATTCAAAACTAGGTTATTTATTGTAAACCAGTGGTGGATCTGGCAAAGGGCGTGATTTATATGGTCATTGTTGGGCTTTCGTCTGTCTGTTTTAAAAATAAGGGAAGTATCGTCCGCAAAAAGTATGATATTTGACAAGTTCTGACCCTCCACCATGTGGGCCAAGTCATTAACATAAACTAAAAACAAAAATGGCCCGAGAATGGAGCCCTGCGGAACACCTATCTTGACTTCAGAGCCGAAAGATTCTGTATTATTTATTTGAACCTTTTGTGACCTACCAGACAAATAAGATCGCATAAATTCCAATTCTTTACTTTTAATACCGTAGTGTTCTAATTTGAGAAGCAAAGTTTCATGATCCACACAGTCAAAAGCTTTTGAGAGGTCGCAAAAAACTCCTATAGCATCTTGGCGTTGCTCCCAGGCTGCGAAGATATGTCTCATGAGAGCAACTCCCGCGTCACTTGTCGAACGACCCTTTGTGAAACCAAACTGTTGCTCGTGTAGCACCTTAGTTTGGTTAAAATGTAAGAGCAATTGATGCAGTACAATTTTTTCGAAAATTTTACTAAAAACGGGTAATATAGCAACAGGTCTATAATTTCCAGGATCTTTTTTGTCACCGGATTTATATAACGGTACAATACAATTTTACTTTGCTTCATCAAATCAGGAAACATACCCTTGTCAATACACATATTGAAAGTAACAGCTAGATATGGAGCTAGTGTATCAATGACGGCTGTAAAGGCTTTCACACTCATCCCAAACAAGTCCTCTGTTTTTTTTACTTTGATTTCTCTAAAGGTTTTTACAATAGTGTGCGGAGTTATATACTTAAATTTAAATTCTAATTCACAGAGAGGCACATTTTTCTTAAGTATCTGAGCTGAAAGTAGCGAAGAAGAGTTAAGAGATTTTGTAGTTTCAATTGGAATATTACTAAAGTAATCTAAAAATTCTTGCGCAACTTCTGCATCAGACTTAGTAAGACCACGAGGTGTGTTAAGCACAAATTCATTATCTCGGGGTTTTGCTTTACAAGTTTCAATATTAATCACTGACCATGTAGTTTTAGTTTTATTATCTGCGCTTTTAATCTTGTTCGTCAAAAAATTCGATTTAGCTTTAGCGCAAACAGCTTTGAAAAGTTCAGAATATTTTCTAATGTAATTCTTGAATTCATCATCCTGCCTTATAGTTCTCTCTCCATACAAATCAAAAAGCAAATCTCGACTCTTTCTGATGCCTTTAGTAGCCCAGTCACTGAACTTAAACCCGGGGCGTATAACTTTAGAAATCTTAGTAAATAATTGGTTATATTCCTGACTGACAATAGAAAATAAACGGATAAATAACTTGTTTGGGTCATCGTGTTCACAATTAAATAGATCTAATTTTAAAGTCAGAGCTTCAATGAATCTGTCTACTCTACGAATTGTGATAGGTCGGCTTACTACTGTAAAACTCTGTAACTGTTCTGTGACAGTATAGATTACACTTTGCCCAAAGTGATCTGACTTGAGCGATTTCACTATCGACTTCTGCAGATATGGGCAATTACAAAATACGTTATCAATACAGGTGGCCGATGTATCTGTTATTCTAGTCGGCTCAAAAAATACGTGATCCAAATTAAATGATTTAAAAAGGCCCACAAACTCAACACTGTGACTATCACTTTTTAAAATGTCTATATTGAAATCCCCACATACAATTACACATTTCTTGCACTTGCAAATAATTCGTAGAACATCCTCCAAGACTTCGCGTAAAGTTTTAAAAGAACTGGTGGGGGGGCTGTATGCGCATACTACTATATACCTATCCAGCTCAACACAGGATAACTCAATGTGTCTTTCAACCGACAGTCGAGCTATGTCTTTACGTTCCTTATATTTATAATGTTTCCTTAACAAAATCAATGAACCTCCACAGCTAGCCGTCTCTCGATTGAAAGCACTCACAATATGGTAGTTCTCGTAGTTACATAACATCTGGTATTCCTTTTGAAAATGTTCTGTTAGGCAGACTACGTCAAATTTGGTTTTTTCTAAAAACAATTCAACCATTGCTAATTTGCTGGAGAAACCTTGAATATTTTGATGAAAAATATTAAAAGTCCTTTGTTTATCCTTTGTCAATTTTTTGCCAGAAACTCCCACCTTGTTTTGTCCAATGACAATGTCAGCGTTAGGAGTATCTTTTGTCGAACTAACTAGTTTTTTAAATCTAAAAGAGGTACGTTAGTAACATTACTAACATTAGTCAACGAATGTTGAATAGAAAAAGCTACTATAGTAGCTAACTTACGTTTAAAATACATCGATAGATACAAGCTATCTTGTGTCAATATAAAATTAGGACTAAATTTATTAATGTCAAAAAATAATACGTCACTATGACGGTATGTCAAATTGTAAAAATATTGATTCATCCTGTGAATACATTCGTTATGTGCGCTGGTTAAGTTGTTAATTGTTGTTGTTAATAGAAAGCTTTCACAGTGAAACTGCTATCCAACACCATCGTTAGTGTCCATATATTTTTAGAGTTGTTTGGACAAGGAAAAATTTTGTTGGGGAAAATAATTAAACTGTACTTAGGTTTGACGGCTACTGGCATTTGATGTTTTTTTTAATCTTTATAAGGAAAAAGGTAGGCCTGCGCCCAGCAGTGGAACGTGTACAGGGTGTTAGTGACATCGTCACGAATACTGAGGGGGATGATTCAGGACATTATTCTGAGATAATATCAAGTGGAATTTACCGATGCAAAATTCATGTTCTTTTTGTGTTATTTTAAATTATTTTCAGTTCTATACTTTCGGGATTGTCCCAACACTCGCTTTCATTTGTTACAATTTACTTTTCTTTTCTGCTCGGCAGAAATAAATACTAATATGGAGTTCATGGTTCTCACTTTGTAAACACAACAAAGCTGTCTTCAGTCATGCGAATTAGTTGATCTGTGGTGTCCGGTCACGAGCATTAATATGTATACACTTTGGTACCATGTCACATTAACTTTTTTGACAAATTGAACTGTAAGTCTCACTAAATGTCAAATATGTTAGTGCGACAGAGTCCTAAAGTGGGTACATTATATTGCTCATGACTGTCCTTCTACAACCAGTCTCTTACGTTCTATGTCCATGAAGTTCTTTTTGTACTCAGAAATCAGAATCATTTATTCAACGTAATTATCATGGATAACATTTTTGTAACATTTTTGAATTTACGTCATTTCGCAAGGTGTTATGGCTGAGGAGAAGAAATGACAAGAAACAGCAACACACCTTTTCAATCAATTAGGGTATATACACAGTATTACAAGTTATATAATAACTAGAGGAACTCATTTAATACTAGACATTTTTATCATTTAGGTAATAAGTAATCTTATAATTAGCTTTTTTACATAAAGTAAGCTTCACATGACCTTCTTTCTTTTTTCTTTTATTTTTTTTTATTGATTAGGGGGCTTATGTACAAGTATTCCTAATATAAAATCCATTCTTATTTCAAAGTAACGCCATTCAAGAATGTACAGTCATGAGCAATATAATGTACCCACTTTAGGACTCTGTCGCACTAACATATTTGAAATTTAGTGAGACTTACAGTTCAATTTGTCAAAAAAGTTGATGTGACATGGTACCAAAGTGTATACATATTAATGCTCGTGACCGTACACCTTTAAGGACTGTGCGTTGAATCCTAAGTGGATAACACTAACCCAGTTCCAGTTTAGGTTATCTGACTCACCGTTTAGCGTTCTGACCCATTTAACCTTGGTCTTTCAAGGCTTAGGCTTAGCTGTCCAGATATGAATTAAGGCGCGGCATATAGCCTCAGCCAGGATTCTTTTTTTGACGTGTCTTATCTAGTATCACAACCAGAATCATTTATTCAACGTAATTATCATAGATACATTTGTTAAAGGTCAATTTAACATTTTCGAATCTACGTCATTTTGTAAGGTGTTATGGCTGAGTATAAGAAATGACAAGAAACTGCAACAGCAACACACCTTTTAAATGTAGGTATACATTACAAGTTATTTAAGAACACATTTATTTATTATTTATTTATTTATTTATTTCATACCAGGATTTTTTATCATTTATGTAATCATTAATTTTATAATAAGATTTTTTACTCATGAACTTTAAATTAAACCGGCGTGCGTGTATGAAGCGATTGATGAATGTAGAGGAAGCAAGAGAACAACAAATCGAAGCAAATGGAATTCTATAGTCTCTGCTTACCCTGGTGGGAAATAGGCGCGAGTTTATGTATGTATGTATGTAACTTTAAAATTATTTTCTGTCTAATTCCAAATACTGTCTGGTATTTTATTGTAAAAACGTATACATAACTCTAAAAAAAGATGAATTTAATTTAGCCTATTCGATCCCACTGTTGGCCAAAGGTCTCCCCTTGATTCTTCCTTTCCTCTCGACTTTGCGCGATTTTCGGCCAATCCCTCCAATAAGCATTGAGGTCGTCACACCATCTACGCCGTGACGTGTCTTAATTTTTCCCGTAAATGGCAATAACTGCTTGCCTTGACATATGGAGATCGCTGAGGGCTCTCACCCGGTACTAAAAAAATAAGTCAACAGGCCTCAGGGTGCCCAGTTGGGCACGAACCTCGGCTCACAGCATTCTGAGAGGATTCATCGTTTTTGAAAGAATTAATCGACTCTAGCGATAAGCGCTGAATGGAGGAAACCAAGGTTAGGAGAACCTTGCACAGTCGCAAGGATACTTACTGCCTCTTTTGCCAAATTAATTATGCAAATGCTCTTAAATATCTCACAGATAATTAAATATTTATTATAACTTTTTAAGGCCGAAGGATTTACAAGTAATTATGAATCACGACGGAATTTTAATGTTTGTTATGGGTTTACGTGTTATGTGAGCCGTGGTAGCTGTGTTGGTAGAACGCTTGCCTCTCACTTTGAGGTTGCAGATTCGAATCCAGAACAGGCCTAAACCAATTCATGTTTGGATCATAAATGATTATCACGTACTCAGCGGTGACGGAAAATATCGTGAGGAAACCCACATTCCCGAGAAATGCATTTTCGGAGGTATGTGCCCTAACCTGTATTGGGCTGGTTTTCGCTTCGCGGGTTGGAAAGTCAGAGAGGCAGTCGCTTCTGTAAAAACCGGACCTATTAAATCTTCAGGTTAAGTAAGCGGACCCTGTGAAAACCAGGATACGGGAAACGGGAGGGGGATGATGATAATGTTATTAATGAGGTAGGCGGGGGCCCTCCTCTGAGGCCCACCTTGACTAGACACCAAATACACTATTGGTTGAAGGATGTTTGAAGAAAGTGATATCCAAATAAAGCGAACGTGTCTATATTTGTATAGAGAAATGTAGAGATATCGGCCTAGAAAAGTTTGCAAGTGAAAACGTTTAGCAGTTCGTGAGTGGAAAAGATCTACATCGCTGGACGTGTTGCGTGTCTAGTAGTTAAGTGAACTTTGTGAGGCAATTTGGCAGGCGGTTACGACATGGAGGTGACCCCCGCGCTGAAGCGTACCTAGTGCAGCACATTTCGCTGGAAATCCAACGCGGAAACGCCACCAGCATAATGAGCACTTTCTCACCGGGTGCGATTCAGAGCGGTCTCTTTGACTCGATCTACCTGTTAAAGTTGAGTGATAATCATCATCTTCCTAGCGTTATCTCGTATTCACAGGGTCCGTTTACCTAACCTAAAGATTTCCGATCCGATTTTTTCAAGAAATGACTGCCTGTCTGACCTTCCAACGTGCGAAGGGAAAACCAACCCAATACTGGTTATATCACATACTCCCAAAAGCATTTCTCGGGTATGGGTTTCGGAAATCGTCGACCACGCCAGCGCGGTCGGTATCGGGGTTCCAAAGTGTTGCATTTTGGCATTTGAAGCCGTGACATTAATGTCACTTGTGTGATTGTTTGCAATTAATGCGTGTTACCAAACCCGTCCCAGCTCTACAGGAGTCATAGATTCGAAAGCATAGTTACAAAATAAAGATAATCAATATTGTAGTGGCAAGCACCAGTCTTAATGTGGTGGTGAATGGCGCTTAGTGGCGTTAGAAAGTGGTGCTCATCTAGTCTCAGCTCACTCTACTTAAAATAAAAGTCACAGGTTGAATGCTACATCACCACTTCGGTACCCCGATAGCGTTGAATGAGGGAAATCTTCGTCCACGCCGGCGCGGTCGGTATCGTGGTCCCGAAGTGTTGATTTTATAGCATCCGTGACTTTTAATTTAAGTAGTGTGTCTTACCAACACTCCATGTTACCAAACCCGTCACTCTACAGGAGCCGTAGATTCAAAAGCATAGATACAAAATAAAGAATAACATTATTATACTAAAAAGGCCGGCACCAGTCGTGATCAGTGGTCAGTACCGCTTAGTGGCATTAGTTTGGATCACAGAACTTACAAAGTGTTGCTCCTCTAGCCTCGAGGGACTCGTCAACTTGTCACGCAACTGTGGCCAAGCAATAAATCACACTGCGTGATTCTTGTCAACAGGGCTTTATGTAGAACAAAGTGGTGGTGGGTTTCGTATTAGTTTTGAAATACCTCAAGGGTCTGAGGAAATAGATAGATCAAAATATTATGGAGATCAGACTAAACTAGCGCCACGTTATAATGACCGTTTTAACGTAAAGAAAACGTCTTTTTAAGAAATCAAAATGCGTTCAATTTTCAAGGTAGAAAGCTAAAAATTGGTATGCGGACTATTTGTGACTAACAAAAAAAAAACGTACACCTTTTTTTTTTGGAGATCTGCCCCCAACCCCTTCATAGAGGGGGTGAAATTTTATATGGGACTTTTTGCAGTTTCCATAGAAGGATAACCGTGTTACCCCGAATTTAACGCGAGTGAAGCCATGGGCAAAAAGCAGATCATAAAATATATAAGAATGTGTAACAATAACTTAGTACATTGCTTTAAGTTTACGCGGTTATTATCATATTTAAAACACACAATAACGGGTTCTTACCGCGTTTAAATCAGTGATATGAGACTCCCGATATTTCGACACTGTTATAATATCCTTGATTTAAACGCGGTAAGAACCCGTTATTATTAACCCATTTTAATTATAATAACTTAGTAGTTCTGTTCTTATAAGAAGAATATGTTTTTTTTTCATGTTCTGACACTTTTACAGGGTGTTTGTGACATCGTAACGAATACCGATATCAACTCAGAATCGTGGTCTGAATCATCCCTGAAAGTTTTCGTTACGTTGTCACTGATATCTCTATATACCTACTTCGAGAGTCAATGTACTCGTAAAAAGAACGATCTTTTACAAAATATTTATCTACAGACGTTTATGCGAACCATTTTGAATTCAGAGCGGATACAATTTGTGAACGTCACTCATAGCGAACGTGAGGTGAGTTCCAATGTACCCAGCTACAGTATGCAGCCTGCTTTTAAACGCAGCTGACACGTACGTGATATAATTGACTTGCGCTGGTAATCTTTTTAGCGGACGTCACGACTATATCCCAATTGGGGTCGTCAGAGGTACATCCATCGCAAGATTAACTAAGTAAGACCCTCATCGAGCTTTCTGTTAGACCAACGTGATAGGTGAGCCGTATCGCCGTCTAGAGGTATAATAATTGACGCAATTGTCAATCAATCAATCAATAATACTTTATTGTACAACAACATATACAAAGGACATAAACATACAAATAAAAACATAAGCACAATAGGCTGCCTTATTGCTAAACAGCAATTTCTGCCAGGCAACCTAAGGGTGAAAGAGGATTATGCATTGATCACAACATTTACGCATTTATGCATTGATTTTTGATTTTGCAACTATGTTAGTGACAATTGCTGCAATTGCACTTAAATTAATAAGTCGCTGGTGCAAGTCCCGTACCAGGGTTCGAAGCGACGCTCTCCGTTTGAGAAGCAAGCAGATGAACCACAGGACTACAGTGACTTCTTATGAAAAAAATACACAGGACGATTGCCACCACGACAGTACCGTCGTTTATCGGCCAGTGTTACGTAACAAATAAATAAACCTATTCCTGCGATTAAATTACTTACTTACTGATAAACTATACTAACTTACTACCTATACTTAAACTATACTTTATTACTGGTTTTACTTTTAGGTATTTATTTTTTGTTGCACCATCCCGCATCCAAGTTGTATGTAAATGTTTATTTCCTTTTGGTGGTTGCCTGGAAGAAATTGCTCTAGAGCAACAAGGCCGCTCAAATTGTACTGTATTCATGTGTTATGTCTGATTGTTGAAATTTAGTTCTGTGCAATGAAGTATATTTGATTTGATTTGATAAAAAAGGAAATCCAAGAACTTAATAATGTAGAACTAAGAACTAAGTACTTAATAAATATTAGAACTATGTGCTAAAACAATGTGCAAGTTCTCTCAGAACATCTACGCAATAGTTTAGTTCACAACTTACAAGTATTTCTCTAGCTTGCAATTAAGGATTTAATCTCCTTGAGAGATGAACATGCAACACTACAAAGGGAATATTTTGAATATTGTTATTAAGATACTATTAAGGGAATGTTCAAATATTCAAGCTTGCGCGTCGAAAACAAGTTTCAAATATCGTAGCAGCGTTTTGTCACGTTTGATTGTAAAACCGTCGCCCTAGTGTAAATAGTGATTTATGTACTTAGAAATTTTGACATGTTGATTAGATTTAATAAAGCCTTGCGATTAGTGAAAACCATAACATTTTTAAAAAAAGAAAACACATTCGAATGTGATATTCGTTAACAAAACCTCGTAATAGACTCGCGTACTCGCTAGTTTCAATTCAGGTAGAAAATAAAAATTTTACTTTTGACTTTATTAATATTGAATTTAAAAAAAATATATATTATAAAGAATGTGATTTTTAAAAAGGAACTGCCGAGGTTTTCACTATAGGCGACAATACGTATACATATTCTCGCATGCGTGGTTATGTTCATACCAACGCCGCGCGCAGGAAAATTGTATAGTATGGTGGATGATCATTTTGCTGCCTACTTGCTTGCTTTGTGATCCCTAGTTTGGTTAGGACATTACAGGCTTCTTCTATCGTGTGGATTGTGAGGTGGAGTACCAACCTCATCAACCCTAGTGAGGGTTACTATTGAGCCGCCAAAGGCCCCTGACATGGCTCATCACCTTACACCCATTACAGGCTGATCTTCTCATTGTCCAAAAGTAAGATGATCCGTGATTCGGAAGGCACTTTAAGCTGTTGGTCCCGGTTACTACTTACTGATGTAAGTAAGTAGTCGTTACATGAGCCATGGTTGATGAGGTTGGTAATCCACCTCACAACCCACACGATAGAAGAGAAGATCATCTTGTTCAACAATCAGGTGAATCAAATTGCAATGTCAATATTGTTGCTAGCCTAACCAAATGACAATCTCGCGAAGTGTTATTCGTTCGTGAACGAGCTTCGAAAGTCACCGGAACACTCCCACCAATCCGCACTGGTGCAGCCTAATAGTGATGTATACTACTTTTTTTTTTGACGTGACTTATTGTAGATTTGCCGCGGATGGCATTATCTACTTGGCCGGAAGATGTATACTCCTTACTCCCTGCCAAACAGTGAGATATAGGTCGTATTATAAGTTTTAATCGTTGACCTAAATATGTGAGCCACTAACCAAAATAACACCGGAATATAAAACAATCAATTTGCTAATTATATTTTCTAAGAATTCTGAATAGGAACTCCTTGAAAAGTTCATAAATAAGAAGCGTTAATTATTCTCTTTCAAAATTAAAATACGGTTTGGGATTAAAAATTATCGCGCCTCATCTACTCTTTATTGTTTTTCAGTGTTCCGTACCGAACAAGGTTTTGGTTTTGTTTTGTTTATTTCTTCCTGCTCGTGTAGACCTGAACGAACAAAGACCTCCTGTTTGAGTGTTCCGATTTTGATTTTCTTTTAGTTCATCTCTATATTCAGTGTTTATAGAAAACTATAGAGAAACGAAAAAACTGTAGAAGAAAAATCTCTCTACAGTTTCTTTAACCTATTTTGCGTGCAAACCAGCTGAAGGAAAGGTATTTGTGGGTCCACCGTAGATTTACTAATACTACCGTAGATTGAACATCAGTGCTCAAAACTGGGACAAAAAGTTACTGTTAATGTAGCGACGTTGTCAGTACTTTACCTCAGTGCGCGATTAGGCGCCGAACTAGCAACACGGGGAAGTGCGTGGTAAAAACTTGCAAAAATAGAAGCTCAAAGCGAAAAAGGAAGAGTGGAACATCATATAATTTCTAATAAGTAATAACATTGTGCATGTTATCATAGTATAAACATTTTAATTTTCGCAGTATAACCCGACCGCGTTACGAAGCACCACGCGCTATTACACGTACATAATAAGACGATGCGTACTTTCTTAATTTGACACGATTTTATTGAATGTATATACCGCTGTGTACTAATGTATAGCTAAACAAGCGCCAAGTTTTTGCCGCATTTTTGATCAAGCGCTGTATCTACTAAAACTCAAAACTTCTGCAACTTAAATAATCTTGTTTCCTTTTTTTCTATGGCAAAAAATGTCACGGAATTCTCAAACGCTCAAAGCGTTCTCGACCGATTTTTAAATAAAATTCCAGTAAAATATATGGCCGTGAAGAGAAATTTGAAATTTTCCCCAAATATCGACTTACCTAGGGGTGCTACTCACCACACTTTTCGTAACTTTGATGTTAAACTTTCATCGAAATGAAAGGGCTGAATGTGAGTGAATTTTATTTTCTGTTCGGTTTACACAATTTATTATTTTCAATTACTTACTATTTGACGGTTTTTCTCTATGCTTGAATGCTCTGCAAAGGTACTTACTGTCTCGGCAAATATTATTTCTTTGAAGTCATTTCTGAAATGTTTTGATATCAAATAGCGCCTTAACTCGACATAACTATTAAAGCCTTCTTTATTTTTCATAAATGAGGATAAAATCTTTCAAAATATCCCATCAGATGTCAAATTTAAATTAAAAAATTTAAAAATATTTATTTTTCAAAATTGGCTTACAAAGTTAGCGCTTTTTGAACGTCAAAAATTTTAATTACATTATACTAATACTACTACCACATCGGAATCTGTAACGCTGAGGGAAAGACGTGGCCAGAAAACCTCCCAGCACAGGGCCCTAGTCCTACTGTTTCATGTTTTCCTTTCTTTTCTTTTTTTTTTGTCTTGTCGCTACTGTTGACTTTTCTTAAATTTTCACAGTTCCCCATACTATTTGAGTAAACAAACTGTGCATTTTATCGATTTTGACGATACAATTACGTCGTTTTATCGATTTTATCGTTTGTGCACCCAAATAAGTCATGTCGTTCTATCAAAATACGAACAAAATCACGTGCTACGCATGTTAGGGAAATAACAAAGTTATCGATTGCGACAAAATTTATTGAATCGATCGATAATTTTATCACGTGGCGCATTTGTGATTGGCACACATATCTATAATTATAGTACAACTGGTCGGACCTTTCTCCCCATCAGCTTTTCTAGACATAAGGATAAAATACAACATCACTTGAGAACGTGTGAGTGATAAAAAATACAATATAAAAGGTCTTAGAGTAAATCCTGAGCCGTTTTTCCCAAACCTAGTGTCAGCCAGAAGATAATTCAATGGAGAAGAAGATAAGCATCTTCGTCAAGTTCCGATTTAATTAAGATAAGGTATTTCTGATTTCACATCTCACATTTCATCGTAATTATTCATCGTTTCTTTTGAACATTACTTATATTCAAAGTATATTAATTCTCAATTTCGGTATCCCATTCCATCTTCTTGATTAAAATATTCAAATGAATGTATTCTTTTAGAAAATATTGGAAAAGTTTAGGAATATAAAAACTCGACGTCTGAGAAAATACTAACTTTATTCATTATGGTACTTAACTGCTACATTTAGACTAAGTTTAAGACTAATTCAGTCACATTTGGCCACAATCTGTTGCCTTACACTAAGTACAATTAATATGTCTCTTTTATGGAATTTTGACATAGAAACGTAACATATAGCATCACAAGCTATGTCTAACTGCGACCACCCAGGAAACCACGTTATATCAATTATCTAAGATCCAAACATGACTTCAAACTCATAAAAGTCGACTTCAGTGGTTTAAAGCCCGAACCGGAATTCGCACCCGTGATACCACGATGTAAGTCACGCGTTCTCCGGAATGGTCTATCATGGACAGTGATGATCAATGATGACACTCTGGGAACATTCCCACTTTGGGAACATTCCCACTTTGGGAAAATTCCCACTTTGAGAACATTTCCACTTTGGGAACATTCCCACTTTGGGAACATTCCCGCTTTGGGAACATTCCCACTTTGGGAACATTCCCACTTTGGGAACATTCCCATCAGTAAAAAGGCGCAAAACTTTGTAGAAGGAGCTTTACTACCTAACTTTTAGGCAGATAAGGCCAGAGTACAAGAAAGAACAATTTGAACCAGTGTCTTTACTTCTTCTTCTTTGCGAGTCGATGGCGATCGAAACAAAATTTTTGCTGACCAATAATTGGCCACGCTTACGGCATTTCAGTGGCTTCGTACAGGTCTTTAATAGTACAGATGTTAGGGCACTTAGGACAGCACAAAAGGGTTTTTACAATGGGAACATTGCCACTTTGGGAACATCATTGATCATGGATTTTACACCACATTTGCATAATACATTAACTTAAATTGTGATCTCTTTATAATTTCATAGTCCAATCAAATTTAATAAGGATGGTATAACGATGTGAAAATTACATCGTTTACTGTCGAGCTATAATTTTGACATGTCATTGTTTTGTTTATTTTGGTTTGTCAATTTGGGTACCCTTTTCACTTAGAGATTTTATAGGTAGGTATCTGCGCTAATAGTACTATTCTGTTACAGCATCTTTATTTATTTTGGATCATTAGTTATTACAATACAAATAGCTTAAATAGCAAGATCCTCTCGAAATGACTACATGGTGGAACTTTTTTACGTTTTGTTTTCAACAGAAGTAACTTTAAGATGCCGAAGCTTCTTCGAATGGCACCTTAACTTGAATCACATAGCCACTATCATCGCGACGGTACTTGCATACTTACTAAACTTTAAAAATTGGTCCATATAACATTGTCCATTGACACCTATGTTTCACCAACGTCTTTCCTATTTTCATTATCGGCTTTGCCAATATTGACATGTATAGTAATAGCTTCATCCGTGTCAGATTTCATTATTACATCATTCCATTGTACTTCAGCTTTCTTCCCATATGTCTCATTTTCTATCATAATAGCTGATTTAGTACAAAGGGCTTTGCTTTGGAACTCTACTAGAGCACAGTATTCGCTTTTCTTACTTTCTTGTTTAGCATCAGCTATGTAGCCGAGCTTCCTTCTCATTACTTCTACTCTTACATGGTAGTTGTAAATACACACTTTGATGATAAAGGCACTCTTCTGATAGAGTAAGACTATCTTGTACTTCGTTCTACAACACGCTGTCTTCTTTAGCTTCGTTTGGAAGTTCTCTATTAATATTTTGATCTTCTGTGAGTAAACTGCTATGATGTTGTGGGTAGCTTGTAGGTGGGACGATAGTTCCTCGAAGGGCACAGAACAGCAGTTGGCAGTGATCGGACACGTCATCGTGTCGTATTTGCAATCTTCTTCGTGCTTCGCTCTTGTTGTAGCGGTGAGGAGTTCTGTGCAGCCGCGTCTGTAGACAAGAGAGAGATAATTTAATTGAATTACAGTGACAGTGATAAAAATATTTGGGACTGACGTAAGGTAACCATGTCAACCCCTGGAGTGACTAATTCTCTATATCAATTGGAGAGACCAATTGTTTTTATCTTTTTGCTAACAAATATGTTATAGATTGCACTATCTTTACTTATAATTGTGGTTGTTGTTTTATTAAAATGTGCACTACGCAAACTTTTTTTAAAGGTTTTATGACAATATAGTCACGATTATGCTAATGAAACAATCTTCTCCAAAGACGGTTTAAAATAAACATAGTCATGTAGTAACACGTCTATAAAACATAATTTATTCATGAGTTTCAGTAAGTAGGCAGTCAAAGACAGATAGATTACACTCAACTCGCGGAGCACAAAACAGACAAATATTTTAGCATATTTCTAATGATTTTCACAGATTATAACTAATTGTATTTTCAAGTAAGACATCTAACATTACTTTTGGTCAAAAATAGACACTAAATTTAATTTACCTATAGTTGATTTAACTATTTTTTATAGTTAAGTAGTTTAAGGGATTTTTAATTAAAGAGATGTTTTTGTTGGTAATCTTACTTACTCTTACCTTCAAGAAAGCGACATTGTAATTCTTCAGGGGACACTCCCAGCTATCCATTTAATTAATTAAGTAGCAAATAGGTTTGTCCAGATTTAAAGAATAGAAAATTGCGTCCATTAACAAAGTGGTTTTTATAATGTCGTTGCTATAGCATCATTTAACTCGTACATCATAACTTTTACAGCGTGCGTGTATGAATCGATTGATTAATGTGGATGAAGTATGAAGAAGTAGGTAAGGATCAAGTCAGGAGCAAAGCAAATGGAGTCTCTGCTTACCCCGATGGAAAATAGTCGGGAGTTATTTTTTTTTATTTGGGAAAACAACAGCCTTAGCCTATTATTCACATTATATGGTTGTTAGTAATACACATTCAGAGAAATACATATGTAGGTAATTGAAACTGTTTGGAACTGTGGCTCAATATAATAGAAAAAAAAATACTTATAAACATTATACCAACAGGGAGGGTATGTGAAATGACTGTGTGGGGGTGTTTTTGTGTACCCATGTGTGAAAGAGGGTGAAGGTGTGTGTATGTGCGTGAGGATGTATGTTTACTTCTTCCCGACTAAACTAGACAATTTCTTTTTTATCGGGACCAAATAAACATTGTATTGAAATGTGTGGCTGACAAGACTCTTGGCGACGTTTTGAAAACTTAGCAACGATGCTTTGTTAACTTAGCCCGCTTTGGCAACTTGGCCACGCTTTTGCAACTTGACGACGCTGTGGAATCGATTCCATTTTAATATAAATTATTTGGTGTCATGGCCTTAGCGTCTCGGTGAGTTATGATTGTGGCCCTAATCTTTATCGAGGTGATATTCGGTATTGATGTTCAAAGATGGAGGTTAGCTATTGTGCGAGTTTAGCCATTCTGTTGACGATAACATAATCTCATAAACTTCTCCGATAAGCAGCCGAACGGATTTCTTACTTTTTAAGGGTATTCTGGTCTACATCTACTACAAAGATCACTGAGGGCAGAGTTACCTACTTAGAAAACAATGGTTAATAGTCGCCGAATTTGAATAGCAATGTCAACAGAGTCAAATTACTCGTCAAGATCTCATTGTACCCACGAAACCATTTAGCAATTACCCTTTTCAAACAGACAGACATATATAATATCATTGAAATGATATATGAAGCTCAAAATTAATACGTATCAGGCGCATCAAGTCTTTGTCTTCAAGGTTGATAATAACAGATCTAGATGGTTTCAGGATTGTTGCCTGGTAGATCGGATTATCAAAAGATAGATTACTAACATTGTTAGTATGCGTTCTTCTCTCGTGTGAGTTGTGAGATCAATGATCGATTTCAGGGTTACTATTGAGCCGCCAGAGGCCCCTGAACTAGCTCTTAATGACTAGGTCCTTAAGTAAATAGTAGCCAGGACTTGACAATCGGATGAGCCCGCAATGATCTAACCAATCTAGAGATTACAAAGTGATTTTTGTGATAGATGTGCACCAGGAATCGAACCCAGGTCCGCCTAATCGCGAGACTAACGCTCTAACAACTATGCCACCGAGACCGTTATGTACGTATTTAATAAAAGACAATCTTAAGAGATTGTGAGCTGGTGGATCGATATTAGAGGCCAATAAGTGATAAAAAAGAAATTAGTAAGTGTGGAAGTTTCCCAGTACCCACTTAAGTACAAAAATATTGTTTTCACTTCACCGGAAGCCACGGGGAATACCAATAAGGTTTAAGCCTATGATCCTGTTACAATTTTCGAAGAAATAATTAAATCTGTTGCTATTTTAGAACTTAGCTTGGAAAATGTATTAATTAAACTGTGCATATTGTTGTCTCAAATTTTACTGGGAATAATTAGAAATAAAACGACGTTTTGTTGAAGAAAATCACATAAAAATGTGATTTCAAAAAGGTGCTTTCATGAGCAGCCTATATACGTCCCCCTGCTGGGCACAGGCCTCCCCTCAATCAACCGGAGGGGGTATGGAGTATACTCCACTACGCTCCTCCGCTGCAGGTTGGTCGTGGTATTTTTACGGCTAATAGCCGGGACCCACGGCTTAACGGGCCCTCAGAAGCACGGAATCAACTTATTTTTTTCAGACAATCAGGTGATTCAAGCCTGTAAAGTCCTTAGCAAACAAAGGACAGTCTCAAAAAGTGATTTCGACAATGTCCCCATCGGGAATCGAACCAGATCGTGAGCCTAACGCTCTAACCACAAGACCTGTTGTGTTGTACAAGAGCTGTTAAAAAAAAGGTACTTGTTACTCTTCTGCAAACCCATGTGATGTTTAGTACGAAATGTAAAAAGTCCCAGAAAATAATTACAAAAGGCACGACCTTTAAATTCCGGCAACGATGAAAGTAGGCCACGATACTCTTATTGGAAATTACAAAGTCCTAGTCCGATAACAGTTTAAATCAATTCAGATTGCAGCCTCATAAAAGTCGCTTAACAAAGACCGTAATCCGCCTTTTACGATTTATTTGCACCAATAGCTCATCTTGCTGAGTAAAAATTTATTGGACCAACAAAAAGAGACCAAATTAAGTGTTTCGATCCGTGCCGTTTTATGGCTGTTATAAAGCTGTTTTATGACAAGCATCCATAGAGGATAGCACAATTGCCGTAATAGGATTACTTAGAATGCTTCGGGATTTTGTTTGAAAAGAACATTTTAAAAATATGATATAAAAGTGACATAAAGGAAGTCGCGAAACGAATCGCAGAATATTGTCACTGTATTATTGTCATAATCCTTAGAACATTAGGTCGAATTTTTGAAAGTTAAACAGGTGAACTATGTTCTTACAATGGAGCTCGATATTTAAATATCTTTAAAACTATACCGTTAACTCTTCATCCTAACAACATTTCAGTATTAAACTTGGGGGAGTTTAGGCCAAACTCTTTCATTTTTTCTCTTTCTTTTCGTATTTTACTTTTCTTTCTTTTTTTCTTTCCTCTATCGTACCTACCTACTACAAAATTTCTGTAACACATCTGCGGTCCCGAGGGGAGGATAGTATTCAACTGGTTTTTAATCGGGTTTTAACATCAAAACCGGGTGAATTTGTCTGGCCTCGAGAAAGAATGTCTTATAAGATAATTCTTTTCCTCCATGATCACAATCTGGTTATTTTAGGTTCCGATGTTCTAACCAAATCATAAGCAAGCCTGAAAAATTAGAAATAATTATTTACCTATAGTTCCGACACGGCAGCATGAGGTCATTGACCAGCCTCTGCAGAGCGAGGCAGACAGCTGCAGGCGTCCGCAGGGTGCCTCGACACCAGGCACATCTGGACATGCGACGTGAGCACCTCCCACACCAGACACCACCGCACCAGGGGCAAACGCACGGACCGCAGCACTGGAAAGAGGGAGAGATTTGGGGTTAAAAACGGAGTTTTTTTTTTTAATTCGGAGTCGCCCGAAAAGTCGCAGTGACGTAAAAATTATTCTGGTCTTAGAATACTTCTATAATAGTTATTGGACTGGGTATAAAGAAAATACCTAGCTAGACTTAATTAATTTGTGAAATAACATTATGCTTTGCATTTATCAAGTTGCGAAAAGTTTTGCAGTTGAAAATATGTTCAAAAAATAATGGCCGTGCTTTGAAATTATAAAAATCATTTAAAAAAAAGGAACTCAATTACTATAACATCAATCTATATGAAAATACTGTCATAATAAAAAAAATATTTTCTCCAGATTTAAAATATTTTAAGTTGAACAGATTTTACAATCATATATAGGGACTGGCAGTGAAGAAAACGCGAAGAATTGGAATGATATCGTTGTAACAACAATATATATTATTTTTTGTAAAGAGTTTAGCTTAGCAACCTATAAAAACACACTGAAATAATGTCTAAGAGATGGGCTTAAATCAATTCATATCAACCAATCTAGCAGCTATAATTTTAATGGACGATGAATACAAAATGGTATTGAAATGGCTTTTACATAACGACTACTTAGTGTATGATAATAATCTTCAGTTAACTTAAAGGGTAGAGTTTCAAAACCATTTACAGTTATTTATTACTTTATAGAAGTTATAAACCAGAAAGTCTTTGGCTGGAAAACGAACATTTTAAAGAAATTCGGGTAATAAACTGGTTTAAGAATCCTAACTTGAGACAAGATTTTGAGTAACATTTTGGACTTGGACTTGGAAGCCGGGATGAGTAAATTACCAACTACTCGCATACTTTTCTAAGCAGCTTTAATTGATATAAAGGCATGTTGTCTTAAACGTTGTACCGGGTGAGAGCCTTCAGTGCTCCCCATTTGTCCGGCCAAGTAGTTAATGCCATCTGCGGCAAATCTACAATAAATCACGTCAAAAAAAACCATTTAGCTAATTCATGGAACTTACAGTAGATCGTATTTGGCTTATTAAAATATCACGTAAAGATCCGTTCAAACATTTACTACGTGTAACATTTGCTTCTTCGTTCCCTATAGTGAAATATCTCCTTATAGTGAAAACCACGTACTTAAACGCCTGTTTAAAAAATCCTTGCCGCAGGGGTGGGCGGCTCTTACTTCAGTAGGCCGGAGTGAGATGGTAGTTGAGTTCGAATAGGGACCCAGACCTACTAGGTATAACGTAGAACCCTTGCCAGGGATACGGGTGAAGACCTTAACGGTTGCAGAGGCGAAGATGGGAGCCATCGGTACGGCAATGCAGGACGGAAGGGGCAAGTCACAGGGACTGTAACCTGGAACCTGACAGAGGGTAGCAGTAACTGTCAGTACTATTCAGAGGCGGAGGACAGGAGTCCCTAGTATGGCTTTGTAATAGACTGGGCGCCATCCCACTTGCGTCAGACAGAGTACTGAGGGGCGGAAGGCAAGAGGGAAACCACTGCCCTATTTTTCCCTTAAAAAGTAGCATGGAAAATGCTGCGCCGACAAGAGCGTGGCTCTTAAATTGATGATGATTCATATTTATTTGTATTATCATACACTGGCACCGATTCTTGGAGACACCACCTAATTTTATTTTAAGTTATATCCGTCATTTTCATATCCGTCTAAAAGGAAAGGGACGGATGATTCACAGCTCTTAATTTTAGGAAGAATGAGTAAATGAATGTGTCGGGTTATTGACTGATGTAAAATTTTTAGACGGTTGGTTTAGATTTGTGCTTAAAATTGACGTGTGTTCCATAAATTTTATGCTTGTCGATTACCTGTCCCTTTCCTTTTCGGCGGATAAGATAATGACAGATATAACTTAAAATAAAATTAGATGGTATTTACAGGAATTAGCACCATTATCAACATTAATTTAGTTGTATTTATTAATTTAGTTATTTTAAAATAAACAATTTCAATACTATACTTTATTCAAAATATTTTGTGTAGGTATCCATGGGATACAAATACATTTATTCTTATGTGAGTTTTAATAATAAAACCTCGCAATAGACACGCTAGTTTCAATGCAGATTAAAAATTTTAGTCTCAATTTTTATGCGGAATATAATTTTCATTGAAATGTGATTTTTCAATAATGCGATTATGTGTTTTCCACTATAAGGAACTTCCAAGGAACGTCGTCCAAAAGCAGTTACTGAATTCCTTGAAAGCAGTGAACCACTTCATTCTGTATAAAGACGAAATCTCTACATTTCGGTCATTTATCCTAAAAGTATACCTGACCAAGGCACTTGCGTTCGGGATCTCAATGAATGGGTGATTTCCACGATTGAGCATCGACCGAGTGGTCTATTAAGTTAAAAATAGGACCAAAGAGCACTGCTACAATGGAATGAACCGTAAAAGCCATGAAAAGAGAAGATTATGTGCGTCATATGATGTCTCTTTCCTTTTGTGAAGGTATTTTTGTTGTTTTAGAAAGTGTTTAAGTATTTAAAGTTTTTATTAGTACAATTATTGTTACAAAATATTTATTTTTACTTAATGTCGTTAAGTCCCGTAAGGAATTATCACAACCCAGTTCAGAAATGTTATTATTCATTAAACATAATCCCCTCCGAGGTCCAGTGGATCAACGCTATGCTCATGATCCGGAGGTTCAGGGTTCGAATCCCGATGGGGACAAATTACAAAACTCACTTTGTGATCCGAGGTTTGGTTAGGACATTACAGGCTGATCACCTGATAGAAAGTAAGATGATCCGTGCTTCGGAAGGCACGTTAAGCCGTTGGTCCCGGTTACTTCTTACTGATGTAAGTACGCAGTCGTTACATGAGTCATGTCAGGGGCCTTTGGCGGCTCAATAGCACCGGCCCACACGATAGACTAAACAGTTCTCTTCCAAAAGTTGGAGCTGAAAAACAACAACCAAACCAGTGTAAACCGACCTCGGGGATATCGATCTAATAACGTTTACCGGCTGCACTTTACTAGGAAAAGGTTTTAAAACTACTTTAATTTTGTGTAAAGAAGATATATGACGTGGCTTTTACCAGGGACAGGGTTAGGCTGCTTTTCCACCGGAGCTGTGCGATGTAGCTAAGCGGTGTGCGAAGAAAAAATTCCACCAATAGAATCACTTCATTTCCCTAGCCTCTCTCAGCTCAGCTCTGGTGGAGAAGGGTTTAGCGAAGCGAGGTCATTCTATAGAAAACAAGCGAGAAACGTGTGCGAAGTATCGCACGAATGCGCATTTTAACAGCTCCGCTACACTTCATCGTACGAGACAAATACCTCGCACAGCTCTGTTGGAAACCTCTACATTTCCACAGCACAGCTACACATCCTCGTACGACACATTTAACTCGCACAGCTCTGAGATGTGCTATGCTACGATGCTACAGATGCGTTTGATATCCACCAATCATATTCATTGGTGCACATAGCATAGCACCGGTGGAAACGGATTCAACTAAGATATGTTTTTTATATGGAAGGATGCGTGGTATAGATGTGTGCTATGGAGGCGTGCTATGGATGCGTGTTATAGATGCGTGCTAGGGATGCGTGCTATGGATGCGTGCTATGGATGCAAGCTATGGATGCGTGCTGTGGATGTGTACCCGCCGGTTCCCTACTATCCATACGTAGCATAGCTCGTAGCACGGCTACTTTGCTTCCTCGCACAGCAACATAGCTTAGTGCTGGTGGAAAGGGTCACATAGTTTCGTAGCGCAGCTTATACATCTTCGCAGCATAGCTGCATAGCACATCTCTGGTGGAAAGGTACCCTTACAGTGTACTTAGGTGTATAACGTGTTTGTCATTATATTCTCTGATAGAGCGCCATTGTCAATTTTCGTTCTACGCTCTTGTTTTCATAAAATGTTGTCTATTCTATGCTGGAGCAGTAAAGAAAAATAAACATACATAGATCGCGTTTTACTTCCTGATCACGTAGTAAAAGTACGGAATATATTGGTGTTATGTCTTATCGTGTGTCATCCTTGCGGCCATTTAGACTTAAGTGATTAACAGTAACAGCCTCCGTGGTCTAGTGGTTAGAGCGTTAGGCTCACGATCTGGAGGTCCGGGTTCGATTCCCGATGGGAACATTGTCGAAATCACTTTGTGAGAGTGTCCTTTGTTTGGTACGGACTTTTCAGGCTTAAATCACCTGATTGTCCGAAAAAGTAAGATGATTCCATGTTTCGGAGGGCACGTTAAGCCGTTGGTCCCGGCTATTAGCCGTAAAAACACCTCCACCAACCCGCATTGGAGCAGCGTGGTGGAGTAAGCTCCATACCCCCTCCGGTTGATTGAGGGGAGGCATGTGCCCAGCAGTGGGACGTATATAGGCTGTGTATGTAAGTAATTTTGTACCTTGTAATTTGTCGTAATTAAATTAGTGTTAGAAGTTTTTGGTTTTTTTTCGAGTACATTACTCCGGCTGCCGCGATCTTAAAATTAGTCTGTGTAAGTAAGTAATAAATAAATAATAATAATCTTTATTACACAAAAAAAAAAAATACATAGAATCACTTACTACTAGAATTATGTGCTCAATAAAAATGTATATTTTTCATAAGGATACAAAAACTATTGAAACAATGAAAACCCCACAAAACCAATTGCTCGGTTTGTCTGAGGGAGTGGAGTCCGTTTACAATCTTCTTCTTCTATCGTGTGGGCTGTGACGTGAATCACCAACCTCATCAACCCTGGTATCAGGTTTACTATTGAGCCGCCAAATGCCCCTGACATGACTCATATAACGACTACGTACTTACATCAGTAAGTTGTAACCGGGACCAACGGCTTAACGTGCCTTCCGAAGCACGGAACGCTTACATTTATTTTTATTTTAACAGTTAACTTATAGCTAAGCGATCTTTAGCATAAGATGTTTGAATAAAGAATTACTGAATTTATTCATATTGCACTCCTGACGTACGTCGACCGGCAGCATGTTGTACAGATTCGGTACTCTATATACTTACCTACATAAGAGACGCGACACATTTTGACATAAATATCATAGAAGTAGCGTATATCATATCATGGAAGTATACCTAATCTTCAATGGTTACACGCGTAGTAATAGATACTTATAAGCAGCTACTTTAATAATGAGATACAACATTAAGCACATCTTTAACCTACTGACGTCAATCCGAACATTATCTCCACAGCGTTGTATAATCTAGTTCAAACTTGTATTTACCGTCGGATTTGGTACGATGTGGCTTGTCGTAGGTATTTTTACAAACGTCTGTTTTCCGCCGACATAGAAAGAGAAGCTGAATTTCGATTTGGTTCGATTGAAAACAACGTTTGGCACTTGGCTTAATCGAATTTTAAACACGTTAATATTGACATAGGTACATCAGATCCCGCCTGTTTCCAGTTGGGGAAGCAAAGACCACGGAGCCGTTGTAGCCTTGTTGGTACAATGCTTGGCTTTCACTTTGAGGTCGCAGGTTCGAATCCAGCACAGGCCTAAACCAATGATTGTCGAATTTGTTTTAGAATTCATATTTCGTTCATAAATGATTATCACGTGCTCAGCGGTGAAGGAAAACATCGTGAAGAAACCCACAGTCCCGAGAAATGCAATTTCTAGGTATGTGTCCTAACCTGTATTGGGCTGGTTTTCCCTTCGCGGGTTGGAGGGTCAGACAGGCAGTCGCTTCTGTAAAAAACTGGACCTGTCAAATCTTCAGGTTAGATAAGTGGACCCTGTGAAAAACGGAATAATGCTAGGGAGATGATAATGCAGAGACCACGGAAGTCCAATTACGCTTCTTCTAGTCTCATCAAAGACAGCATGCTCGCCAGTTGAAAGTACTCTTAACCTGGCCTTTCTTTAAACCATCCTGGATCTGATTGCAGTATGTACGCCGAGGCCTTCCTCTTCCGACGTCATTTTAACAATAAAATACCAATCAATTATTTTGAATTTGTCAGAAAATAATTTTAAAGCTCACGTGTAGCTTACTTTATGTAAAAAATCTTGTTATAAAATTAATGAGGTATTTAATGTATTAAATAACTTGTAATGTATACCTACATTGATTTAAAAGATGTATTGCTGTTGCAGTTTCTTGTCATTTCTTCTCCTCATAACACCTTGCGAAATGACGTAGAGTTTAAAATGTTACATTGACCTTCAACAAGTTTATCCATGATAATTACCTTAAATTAGTAATTCTGATTTATGTGTTTTATATGGTGATTCTATCGAAGTGCCACAAGTTCCTTGTCCACCTATAATTCTTTTTTTTATTCTTCTTTTTTTTTCTTTTTTTCTTTTTTTTGTTTTTTTGGTTTGTTCCGCTAAATTACCATCGAATTGTTATCTAGCCTGGTCAGATACGAAACGACAGGCGCCAAAAGCAATTTATATCGACTAGCGCCATCTAGCGCTCTTAATTTGTAATCATCTTAATGTTAAATGTCATTATAAGGGACTTAACCCCCAATTGACAGCATAAGGCTGTAATTATGAAGATGACAAAAGATAATGATGTTCTATTCCATAAGAAGTATGCAATTAAAATCTCATCGTAGTTAGTTTCCTTCTAGGAATTCTTATAATTGCACTTTGCCATTTATGATATTTCACTCCTAAATGTATGATTACTCGATTGTCTCTAAGTAAGATGACCAGTCGGTCCCGGCTACTATTTATCTAGGCTAGTATATACATATATGTAGTCATCACATGAGCCGTGTTAGTAATCTTTATAGCGGAGTCAATAAAGGTTTTCACTTTTTTTTTCTTTTATAGAAACTCTTTTATTGAAACTCAGAAACATCTTGATTTGGGCAAATGAATATTTCGATCATATCAAAAAATGTTTTCTTTTTTATTTCCAACGAATAATGAATTTAACTGTACTTTTCTGGTTGGCTTCCGATTAGTACCCCAAAACCGTTTTCGTCAGTCGGTCCGTCAGAGGTTCTCAAATTTTATCTTTTGAACCATTGATACCTAGGTGATATTTGCACAGAATCTGCATTAGGTATTATAGCAGATATTACATCAAGTAGGTAATAAAAAAAATAAAGTGAAAATATGAAGTGACGCCCCGTACATGTAATGGTTTTTTTCAACGTCTTTTTCGAAGATGTTTCTGATTTTAAATAATATAAAAACTACATTGTTTTAAGTTTACGCGGTTATTATCATAATTAAAGCACAATATCGGAAAATAATAAAATATCGTGAGTCTCATATTCCCTTTTAAACGCGGTAAGAACCCGTTATTCTGTGCTTTAATTATAATATAAAAACTACCCTACAAAAGAGATATTCAGCCAAATTGGACCCTTCCCCCGGCAAATCAGAACTTATTGACTCCACTATTAGTGGCTTTAAAATGACCCTGATATTAGGGTCATGAAGTCGTTCATTGTCCTCACAACCTACACCAGAGAAGAAGACTAAACGTGTTCCAATAATGTTAAAAGCACGGAAACCGATAGTTCCGAAAGTCTTAGCGGTATTAATTAGTTTATTCGAAGTACATGCCGTATCGTCTCGTCTATACATCTTAATAACTATCTTGCACCCCCATTAGTTCACGTTACACGGGACGTGAGACATTAGTCTGTACTAATCTGCTACGTGTGGAAGGAGCAGCTTTTATACGGTGAACAATACAATACAAATGTACTTTATTTCACCAAAATAAAATAAAAATAATGAAATAAAAATAATAATGGTTCTGTTTTTGTAATGAAATGTGTTGTGGTGTAATAATTAAAGCACATAATAACGGGTTCTTACCGCGTTTAAATGGGGATATGAGACTCACGATTTTCATCCCGTGATCATGGCACTTGCAACAGTGTCGAAATATCGGGAGTCTCATATCCCCATTTAAACGCGGTAAGAACCCGTTATTATGTGCTTTAATTATGATAATAACCGCGTAAACTTAAAACAATGTGTTGTGGTGTTGTTTATATTCTGTAGCTTTCGAGTTGCTTATTATTAGGTATTTTGTGTCTTCTTTTTATTTATATAAGTATATTATTTATTTGCATGTATTTATTGGTAAGTTGTACTTATAGTTTGTACCCGCAATCTTTCAATTTCAATTTTTATATTTTCCTAGTCTTATAGTTGTCTGGAGGAAATCGCTTTAAGCGATAAGGCCGCCATTTGCTATGTACCTAGTTAAGAGTCACTTGATTTTAACTCAGAATAATCATCCCCCTCAGTATTCGTTACGATGTCACTTACACCCCGTACAAGTACGTGTGTACCATACAAGTAGTTACAGGTGTTAGTGACACAGTAACGAAAATTCGTAAAAGTTTTTGTGTTATTTAAAAAAAAAATCTGTTCCATACCTTTTGCGACGGAAAATTCCACTTGATGTCAACTCAGAATCACGGTCTGAACCATCCGTCAAAGTTTTCGTTACGATGTCACAAACACTCTGTATATGTGCTTCCCTAATTTAACAGATTATACACGCTATCTAATCTACCAAAGTACGTACAGTCGATGCAGAACAGCGAACAGCATATTATTATCTCTAAAAGTGTAAGAACTTTATACATCAATTTTATCTCAGCAAAACCGTGCGCTCGTTCTAGCGTGTACGATCGTCAAGGCATCTATACAATATACTCGTATATCATACTATCCAACACCCAGACACCTGAGCCATGCATTAGTGACACCTATTGTAGTCACAGTACCGAAGTAAATGCCGTGATATACTTAAGATGAAAACTTTAGTGTGTTGCGTCTTTTTCTGAACGAGCGTAAAGACGAGCGCGTCAGCGGAAGCGTTTTGGCTAGGTTTTAAGAGCGATTTCACACGTTATTTTGCCCAGCAAAACTAGGTATCAAAAATGATTATTACAACCAGGCACAATTATTACATCTTCCACTCATTATTATTCTGATGAAAATAAAGAGAAGCAATATACGCGTGCAGCTGCCA
The DNA here is from genome assembly GCF_024362695.1 of Pectinophora gossypiella. Taxonomy (NCBI): domain Eukaryota; kingdom Metazoa; phylum Arthropoda; class Insecta; order Lepidoptera; family Gelechiidae; genus Pectinophora; species Pectinophora gossypiella. The sequence continues at coordinate 14,511,125 of NC_065417.1, forward strand.
TTACATCGTATTTTTGAATAGTTAATAAGTACCCGAGTAATGAGAACTTAGGTAATTATCACGTCTAATCTGGACAGCGCCATCTATGTAGGATTTTAAAATTCCACGAAAAAAATGTATACCTGAAGAAAGAGGTCTATGATCATTTTTTTTGTCTATGGCAATATTCTAGATTAGTCTATGAGTGGTGTGACTTTCACTTTTTCTCGGAATGGTGAAATGATTAGAATTGTGACTGTAACAAGAATACAATAAACTGTGTGAAGCTGATTTGCCAAGCTTTTATTTCCATCCCAGATCTATAATTATTTTTTGGGAACGTAGCCTGGAAAGTCTCTTATTCGCTATTCTCCTAACATGGATTCAAACTCGTTAAACTTAGCATTATTTATAATCTATGAAGGCGTGAGCCGCTAGGGCTAGAGTAATAGGGTCGTCAGAGTTGTAAATTACGTTCTTCGGTCGACGATATTTTTCCGGAGGTACTAGACGAGTCTGTTGGCTAAGCGTTTTCTTTACAAATTTTCCGCGCTCACCCCTACTTCTGGATCCAAGTGTGCTGTTCCCGGAAATGTTTCCAAAGTCGGAATGTTCCTGTTGTGTAAACTCTTTAACAGTAAGATCACTGGCTGCTTTTCTTTTCAAATTGTTCTTTTTTGTTCTCTGCACCTATCTGTCTCAAGACTCTTTTTACGTAACCTTTGCGCTTTTTAACCGCAGGAGTGTTCCCACTTTGGGAATCTTCCTGAGAACTGTACATCCCTAGCTGTAAGCCCGTATCGTTCTGAAGTATACTTTAGACTGCACCTAAGCGTTAAAACTTAAGCCTTTGATGAACTACGCGTTTGAAGTGGGAAGTCGAGTCTTTAGAATGCTCTGGTGAATTAGGAATATTGCTGTAATGCAATTTATAACTTAGGCTGTTAAGATAATAGTCATATTACGGCATTTGGTACCTTCTGGTTGTATAAATGTGTATTTTTAACTATTCAGTGTTTTGAAATCAGTTTCGTTTTCAAATATTTTTCTTGTAAATTTGCTTGTCAGTTGATGAGTTTTGGAACTTTTTGGTAAAATAGGAACTTAAAAAAACAATAGTGAATTTATTACTGTAAGGATTCATGTTATTACTGGGCTGGCATTATCCATGAGTAGGTATAGTAATTGAAGTCTTCTCTCTTTTCTGTTTTTATTTATTGTATTTTTTTAATTTCTCCATAATGAACAAAATGAGGCCTTTGAAATGTGGTGTTGGAGGAGGATGGAAAGAATAAGTTGGACAGAAAGGGTTACTGAAGAAAAAGTGCTAGTACGAGGGAAAGAGACAAATGTTGAGAGTTATTGAAGGTAGAAGAGGCAAGATGATTGACACGACGAATTTATTAAAAACATCATAGAAGGAAAGAGAGGAAAGGAAAGACCAAGGAGGACTTACATGGAACAAATGAAAATGAAGGCGAACGTCGTCAATTTTAAGTTATAACGAAGTCAAAAAATTAGCCTTTGATAGACAAGATTGGAGAATGTTACACCGACCGAGTGTCTCTTAAATTAATGATGAATGAAAAGTAACTGTCTTACCTGCATGGGCTCTAAGCATATGCTGCATTCAGAGAATCTGGATAACACCTCATCACAATTGGGACACGAACATTGCACTGAATGGCTCTCTTCAGGCGCTTCTAACGAAGGAGGCTCCACAATTGGCAGTGGTTTGTCTGGAATAACGAGAATATTGTTTTATTGTCTGGAGTGTTACTACCTCTGTGGTCTAGTGGTTAGAGCGTTAGGCTCACGATCTGGAGGTCCAGGTTCGATTCCCGATGTCCCCATCGGGAATCGAACCACTTTCGAAATCACTTTGTGAGACTGTCCTTTGTTTGGTAAGGACTTTTCAGGTTTGAATCACCTGATTGTCCGAAAAGGAAGATGATTCCGTGCTTCGTAGGGCACGTTAAGCCGTTGGTTCTGGCTATTAGCCGTAGAAACACCCCCACCAACCCGCAGTGGAGCAGCGTGGTGGAGTATGCTCCATACCTCCTCTGGTTGATTGAAGGGAGGCCTGTGCCCAGCAGTGGGACGTATATAGGTAGTTTATGTATCTGGAGGATTAGTTATGTTTACAAATAATAATGTTAATATAAATGTAAAACAACATTGTCATGAAATGAATGACAAACTATTGAAATAACAATAAACATTAAACATTTCATTTAATAGCTTGACTTTGACAAGTTCAAGTGCTAGGTGCATGTAATTTAGATAACGTTTCGTAATAGTCAAGTCGTGATCTCTAGGCTTTATGTAATAGTGCATACCACAGAGCACTGAATCAAATAGGCGTGGCTGCTACTAGAGAAGACAATCGTTTTATTAATTAAGTCGACTGACTTTCCGACGTAGTGACAATCCTGTTAGTGACTCTATCGGCTGACTTTGTAGCCCATTGGATTTGAAAAACCATTCATGACCAACTTACAGTTTTCATGGTGGAAGTCACTGGATATTCACTAGGGACTAGTAGAAAGAGAAGTTTTGTGACTCTTATTTCTTAAATTGTTTTAGGTTTACGCGGTTATTATCATAATTTAAAACACATAATAACGGTTTCTTACCGCGTTTAAATCAGGGATATGAGACTCCCGATATTTCGACACTGTTTCAAGTGCCATGATCACGGGATGACTGATGAAATTATTTATTTATTTATGTAGGTATTATTTATTTCTTGTCACACAAAACCTTGGTCTTTGTGTGTCAAATTTGATTTCGTATTTTTGTGCATTATTGTCGTATTTTTGTGCATTATTTTAGCTTGATATTTGCTATTTAGCTGAATCCATCTCAACCACTTCATATAGCAGCCAGAGTCTCTTGAAATGCCGAGTTTATTAGATGCCGCCTCTTGCTAAAAGCCGGGCGTATTTTTTTTCAATGCTCTGTAATACGTAGTCTATAATAATCCTATCTGGGTTTCTAGAAGAATTAAACTGCACAATACTATCATAATTATTATAACACGAGTGTGGTAAAACTTTATCACTTTAGCACATGAGTGCTTAAGTGCATTCATACAAGTGCAATACTATGTAATAACATTAGGTATGTAAGATCCCTCAATCAGCGCTTATCGCTATTATATTAATTCTTTTAAATATTCTTCCTCTCAGACGACGCCCTGAGCCGAGGTTCGCGCCCAACTGGGAACCTTCAGGCCTGTTGTTTTAAACGTTGTACCGGGTGAGAGCCTTAAGCGTTCCCCATTTGTCCGGCTAAGAAGTTAATGCCATCTGCGGCAAATCTACAATAAGTCACGTCAAAAAAAAAGGTATGTAAGTTACATAGATAAAATGTAAATATTATTTCTATGGATATTATAAGCTTTTTGATTCATTACTACTTTTCATTCATTCTTACAATATGGAGTCCTTCAAGCGAAGCGTGAAGAAGCACCTAGCAGGCCAGTATGTTAGTCGCAACTGATTCGAAACTGACTCATTGCGTTGCTTTTCAGTTGCTACTGCAATGAGGGTTTCTCTATGTTTACCATCAGGCATAGTTGACCCAACTTACTTGGCCATTATAAAAAAATGCGCAAATAAGATCACGCCTCTTTCTCGTGCGGGTTGGCAGAGACCACGGAATTTGACTTACTATGATCCTGACACCAGTTTTGTTTCTTCCAATCTCATCAAAGACTTCATGTATGTAAACCGGGAGGTTTAGAATACTCGTGACCTGACCTTTCTTTCTGTCTTTTTTTTCTCTTTTTGGTACTATTTTTTTTTTATTTAATTGAACTCGTGTTTCTTGAACAAAAATTCAGAAACTTTTTGTTTTTTTTAGTTAGCTATTTATATTTAGAACATTTTTTTTGCTTCGTAATATTCCGTCTCTAAACTGGACACAGACTTCCCGAAGCCATATAATGAATGATGATAAGTAGGTAACAAACATAACAAGGAAGACGAATAAAAAATGTAACTCTTGCGGAAGTACTGTGAAGAATACATAATTACCGTTGCTTAGTAAATTATATGGTCCATGTATTTATTACGTATTGTCTTCTATCGTGTGGGTTGTGAGGCGGATTACCAACCTCATCAACCCCAGGGTTGACACCAGTGTCAGGGTTACTATTGAGCCGCCAAAGGCCCCTGACATGGCTCATGTAACGACTACTTACTTACATCACTAAGTTGTAACCGGGACCAACGGCTTAACGTGCCTTCCGAAGCTTGAATCATCTTATTTTCGGACAATCTGGTGATCAGCCAGTATTGTCCTAACCAAACTAGGGACCAGAAAGTATTTTTTGTGATATGTCTCCACCCGGGAATCGAACCCGGGAGCTCCGGATCGTGAGCCCAACGCTCAACCACTGAACCACGGAGGTCGTTCGATAATTACATATTGTGATGTTATTCGATTCGCAATAAAAACAACTGACTACTGATACTACTGAAACCTCTGTGAAGTGTTATTTTCAATCATTTGTGGTAGCTTGTAATTGGCCAATAGTTATTAATAAGTCGCTTATATTGTAAATAACGCTGTAAGCTTCCCTAAGACAATAAAATAAAATAAAATAAGTGTAAGTACTAAGATCATCTTGCGATAGATGTACAATCAATCAAAGAGCAAAAGTTCAGTCATTGAGCCCAACGAATTATTTGTAAACAGTGGTGAAATTATGAACCATTAGCTGTCATAATTATACAATTTATGTTGTAGCCAAATGGCAAAAACGGAACCCTTAAGGATTCGTCATGTCCGTCTGTCCGTCCGTCCGTCTGTCCGTCCGTATGTCACAGTCACTTTTTTGGTCTATTACAGTAACGACATGTAACCAGGAGGTCTTAAGTGCAACCAGTTGATTTATTAGGTACTTTGCAATAAACTGATTGAACTTTTGCAGCTTATCTTTAATAGGAACGTTGTCGTGAGCCGATGTTACGAGTATTCCAAAGGTCCAAAGTCCAAAGGGCTCTCTCTAAGGACACCCTAGCAGCGCCACGATCAAAATGTGCAGGGCCGTATAAAGGGTAGGAGACGCTCCATACTAGTGCCTTTCGAGCGTCGTCGTCGTGCCAGAGTCTGCGCGCCGTCTACGCGACGCCAGGGCCGCGCACATTCGGCGTTCAGCAGCCGGCCAGCGCTGGCGTCGCGTCGTCGTGCGTCGACGGCGCGTAGACGCTGGTATTACGACGACACTCGAAAGACGCTAGTGTGGGGGTCTCCAAAACAACAGGGCCCGCAGTACACTAGCGTCATGGCTCACCCCGCGACTTATGCCATTCTGGACACCGCCGCAGATGATCGGGCCGTCAGTGCGTTGCATTTATAAATAGAAAGAAAGAAAGAAAGAAAGAAACATTTATTATTTAGGACACCACAGACACGGATTACATATATATACATTATAATGACATCACATCAGAAGTCAACGCACACACGAAATATTTTCTATACAGAAACATGGAAAACGAACACAGAAACTTATACCTAAATTAAAATGTGACGTCATGTCGGCTTACCCATGTGTAGTGGATGGTGTCCCGTATAAAAGGCCCTCACTCAGCTTATGCCGCGGCGTGAGCCGCGACGCTGGTATTCTGTGAGACCTGAGTAATGAGTGAAGTACGGACATCGCGCCACCATATGTACATATACTTACTTACTATTATAGGTTACTTAGATATTATCATAATATAATTACTACATAATACAATTACAAATAAAATAAAATATAGATGTAAATAAGTATAATATATATTAATTATATATTGTGCAAACTCATAAAGAAAAACAAGTAAAAACAATCGTGAGCAGGTTAATAAAATAAATATTTGAACGAATAAGATGTAGGAGTGTGTACGTGTGTGTGTGTGTTAGGCAATGGTCCCGCACCGGTCGGCCGCAGATCGACAGGGACAAAGCATCATTTTTTATGGCTGCAATGGTTGCATAGATAAGATTCAGTGGCGCGCCGTCCGCGTCGGCGAGCAGGCACTACACCAATTGCGCATTCGATGCAATCCAATACTATCAACGTCAATAAGACAGTGATTATCATTTATTTGTTTACTTCACAATTTGTTCATAATTGAAAAAGTAATAAAAATCGATAGATAAACGAATTGAGCTCAGCAATAATACATAGGTACATTGTGGTCAATGGATGCAGTGTAATGAAAACAGTGAAAAACCAAGACCGCGTGGTATCGTCGCATCCACGCCGCTAGTACGACTCCGCAAAACCTTCGTGTCTGATCCACTGAGGTAAGTAAGACATTAGTGTAATTTAATGTGAAATAATTTAAATATGCAAGAAATTTATATTGCTTAAATGACACTTTTTTGTAAATTCAAAAGATGTTTTTTAAAGTGAGATTTAAAATTGTGTATCGTTTTCAGACTACGTAATGGAGGCGGCAGATCGTTCCAGCACTTGGACGCGGCGAACCTGAAACTCCCGCGGAAGGCAGTAGTACGGTGACGCGGTATTGCCAGTGAGTAATACGTCGAGCGAGTTTTGTACGACTTCACGTCACGTGACCACACCAATTTCTCAGCGAGATACGGCGGCGTATGATGTTTCACTACACCAAACAAGAGCGTTGCAAGATGTAGTTGTCTCCGTGCATTCATCTTCATAATATTGGCATTGTTTATAAATGGCGTGACGTGTGTGCGTGGTGGTATATTGAAGCAAAATCGTGCGCAGGCATTTTGAACTCTTTGTATGAGTTTTTGTGACCGGGTAAGGAGTCGCGGACCATATACTACATCCATATAGTTAAATTTCGACATAACAAGAGTGTCGCAAAGTTTGATGCGGGTCTCAGTATTAATATAGTTCCTGATTTGGTATAATGTCTTGAGACGATAAAAACAATTTGCTGCAGTGTTAACTATATATTTGTCGAACCTCAGTTCTTCGTCCATGAGAAGTCCCAAATTCCTAGCTTCCGTGACACGCTCCACGGCTTCCCCTCTAATGACCACATTAGCACCTTCATTAGATATTTTACTTACCTGTTGTTTAGAGCCCAATATCATGTATTTGGTTTTGCTTCCATTCAAAACCAATGAATTAGACTCTGACCACAAAGTGATCCTTTCTAGGTCATCGTTTAATTTGTCTATAGCGGAATGTGTATCGCCGGGTTTACATGATAAATACTGGTATTATTATTATTATGTACGTCTTTTCCATATCTTTCCTATGGAATCCCGGACTTTTGGAATGCTTGCGTGGGGCCAAAGCCAACACGTAGAGGCCCAGACAATTTAATTTAAATGTAGTCTGACACCAATCGGCGATTATCCCTGTGTGCAATGTGGGAGTGCACCCAAAGACAATTCCCGGTTCGTGTAGGACTATTATTATTTTATGATTTTGTTTTGTTTTCTAATCTTAGTGTTTTTTTTTTATATTATTTTCTATGTGGTTTCTGTCCAGTGTTAAATGTTATATACCTGTCTGTCTGTGCCTGTGGTGTTCGAAAATAACAAATCTTTCTTTCTTTCTTTTTATATATAAGGGAAAAACATAAACCAGTTGACTCCGGCGATCTCGTGATTACGTGAACGCTGTCTCAATGCACATTTCTAACCTACATTGGCTGCTCACGTGAAGAGTCACGTGTAAAGAACCATAACTTTAGTGGTTGCGGTCGAAACCGGTTACAATTATACACATCGCTATAGCAGGTACACATTTTTTTATTCGAGACTTTTTTATCACATACACATGAAATTGAGGTTTTAGACTGATATTGATACACTATCATTATCAACAGGAAATAATTTCATAATCGACTTTAACAATATAATTTTTTTGACCTGACTTATTGTAGATTTGCCGCAGGTGGCATCAACTTTTTTTTTAATTTATTTATATCCTTCTTGGCCGGACAAAGACTTTGACAATAGATACGCACGGGATGACAAGCAGCTGAACACATTTTATGGCTTTTTTTACTCTCAGAAGGAATAAAATACTTTAAAAACAATAGTTAAAGTGAATACTAGACACATGCCACCCACGCTATGTCACGCACGCCATGTGCTGCACGCCATGTGCCGCACGCCATGTGCCGCTCGCCATTTTCCGCACGCCATGTGCCGCACGCTATGTGCCGCACGCCATTTTCCGCACGCCATGTGCCGCACGCCTCGCTATGCATGTATGATACATAGCACTGCGTGTGGCGTATGGCGTACGGAGCACATGCCATGACATATCTCCTAAACAATAAATAATCGCTGAACATGTTTGGGTGTTTCTGTTAGCCAATGAGCCCCTCTATTTTTTTATTTTTTTCTTTGCACTCAAAATAAACAAGATATGAGCCATGAAAGTCAAGCTACAAATAAAATTAAAAAATCGCTGACACCCAAGGTTGGTAAGGTGGCCAATCGAACTTACAACCCGACAGAAGAACAACATAAACTCATACTTATCAAGTCTATAAATGTATAGCAAGTTCTCAGCAAATATCTTTCTAAACGTACACATCACAGCATCGTGATCGTAGCTGGTATAACGTAATAGCTTGACTTGCGCAATACTTAACTATGTCAGCGGAGAAAGGTTCGAGAAATACGCGCCTGCGTCTTAATAGCTGGGGTTTATTAGACGTCAAGCTATATTTTGTAATGTAGAGCTGTGGGTCATAGACTGCAAAAGTAAAATACACCACGCCTGTGTCCCGGATAGGTAGGCAGAGGTGTAAAGTACACCCACTTCTCGCCAGGTCTGTTAAGTTCCATGTACAAATCCCGGAAACCACGTGATTTGAATAGTAAAATGGCAACAAATAAAAAAATAATACTTTGTCACCACGACAAGTAAATGTCACATTAACAATTTAAAATATGAGTATATTTAAATGTAAATAATGAATATTACAAGGATGTCGAGACGCGCTGTCATTGAATATACGAATCATATTTTTACTTGTATCCTGAATATTATTCTTAATGATGACATGATTATTACTGTGGTAGGCGTGTTAATCACAAGACGAACAAAGGGAATCTTCCCTGTTTCTTCTTTCGTGTGGATAATAAAGCTAATGACCCTCATCAACCCTGGAGTCAGGGATATTATTGAGCCACCAAAGGAAAGGAGGAGGTATTTACGATAGAAGAAGAGTCGTGAACTATGTTCACGGTTTCTATGTTTTGTATCTGTTCTATTAATAACTCAATTTTATAATGAGTTATTATCATTCAAGGCGAATGTGTAATAAACAGCGCTTCATCGAGTATCGAAAGGGCTTATTAATCTAAGTGCATTATGTTAATTGCATGGTTCAAATTCTTCCGGGACAATTGAAATAAGTTAATATCTACTTGATAGTGCAATGTGTAGCTTTACTTGATAATAAGGTATACTTTATAGACGTTGATAGATAACATAACATAACATATATTATTATAATTGTAATCATCATCACATTAAAAATAAACATAAAGTTATCAACTGTAATTGAATCAAACGTTTACGAATTATGTTTTAAATATATTTTTTATTAAAAAAGACAGACGTGTTGTACAAGGTTCGTTAAAAAATATCAAGTAGCTTTTTCCTTGTAGACAAAAGCAATAGGAATGATACATTAGCCATTATCATGTGCATGTAATTCAATATACGTAATAAGCTGTTACAACATACACCACACTATGTAATTTCGACTTGACCGCGTAGATATCTGTGTCAAGGGAACTAGTGATGGGAAATGTCACTGATATTTTTGTCACAGGTACGGTTTCTAGATGTATGATTTTGGGGTTATCTTTTAGTTTTTAAATGTACCGTTAGTTATTATATTTTAAGCCAATTTTGAATTTTGAGGAAATTAAATATGAATAAGAATTATTATTAAATCAGAAATTATAATATATATGGTAACAGAAACTAGATATATTTTAATGGATTTTAATTATAATTATTATAATAGAAATATTTATTACTGGAATATTTTGTTCGCTACTGTTTAGTTTTATCGCGCTTTACTTTTTCAGAAAAACAATACAGTGAAAAATATTCGTACTTGTGATACTTATTACCGCTACTCTCATTACCCCATCACTACCCTAGTTACTCCGAAATACAACAAGACCTTGTACATTGACAATGTCACTCCGCTTGAGACCAAACTTGAGATAACTCTTCTTGTATTAATGTAGTTAAACTTCTGACTCAGGTGGGCATAAGTAGACATATCTTCTGATAATTTTAATACCTCGAACTCAATTAAGGATATCCCGTTCGCTTCACTTAATATTAAAATTAGACAGTAGTATAATGTTTGTTTCTTTTTTATTATTATTATTGCTTTGTTTTTAAGAATCCATAGTTTTGAAATATACCTCATGTTCATATGATTTATTGGTGCATTGTTTGTGTAATGCAACAGGTAATGCACCTGGTATTAGGTTTTATGTATTTTGTAAAACTAGATGCCGCAACAAACATTCCGTACAAGCTTCGTAACATTTGGCTTCGCTGAGCACACATGTCTTGGGCTGGGATATAGTTCAAAACAATTTTTTTTTTACCTATTAAAAAATATATGGATTGATTTATTCATAAATGATAAAAAAACAGAATGTAAATCCACCACAGGCTTCGTCAGTACCAACATTCATATTAAAAAAAAAATAAATAAAAAAAATAAAAAAAAATAAGGGAAAGCATATTCAATTCATACATAATAAAATCCGCACAAGCTTCGTCAAAATACAAAAACAAAACTACAATTGGCTTCGTCCAAAACTGCATTTTTTACCTATTAATTCCAACCTGTTTTGTGAGCCAAATAAAAAAAAAGAAGAGGACAATTTGTTCAGGTGGGGTTTCTCGGATGGCTCGAATTTAAAGTGCAAGTGTCCCCCAAACGATGGAACATCTTACATCGTGTCCTGTGTGCCCGAACACCTGCATGCAGGAGGATCTGATGAGCGCTGCAGATAGCGCCATATTTGTTGCCAAGTTTTGGGCCGATACTATTTAGTTTGCCATCGACACGATAAGAAGAAGGATGTTGTTAAAATCGACACATAATACACATTTAAATAATTTATTACTCGTATACACGAACCCTCGCCAGTGAGTTCAGGGATGACCAGGGCCAAAATAATTAATCAGAAGCACAGCTCGGACACTTCACACAAAAATCTCTTTTTGCCGTGTGCAGCCTTACCGTGTAAGTGCGAGTAAGACAAACACGCGCGAATTCCCCTTTACTCCATTTAAACTAAAGTAAGACCCAGAGGGGGTGAGGTAAATCTATCTCGGCACCCGATATGAATTGGTGCGGGGCGGAGTGTTACCGTTCTATAAGCAGTATTATTCTTTATTTTTTGGTCGTCTTGGTACATTTACTATAAATATGCCTGCATGATGTCATGCCTCTTACAATATTTAACAACTATCTATAAGAACGATGTGTTAATAACTTGTCAACTTGAATTCTATAACTGTAGCTGCTAGGTGTTATGTGACGACTTGTGCCTCTCCGCAGCCTATTAAGGAGAGAGTTTATGCCATTTAGTAGCACTACAACCTTTAACAAAAACAATTAAGCCTTACAAAGAACCAGACATGTCGTCCTGAATACCGAAAACTTGATTCACAAACATACATGTACACTTATTTATTGACACATATTTCGATTACGGACACCTGCTTTACGTCATATGTGGCACTTTGCGAAACAAATGAATCACGGACCAGCCCCCAATGACGTATGAATGACGTCACTCTGGGTCTAGTCTAGACTAAACTCAGCCGCATTCTGTAGGTACTCGCGATAATAACTGTTTGTCTGTTACCATTTCACAGACAAATCGTAACTTACTTGTATAATTAAATAAGTCAAAATCCAAAGTCACAGAGTGTTTTCCAAAGACCGATTGAGAGTATTTTCCGCGAAAAACCAGTCAGACCAAATACAGATGACGTCATTATGTGACTAGAGCATGGTGTGATCGAGTGAGTAAGACACTGGACTCGCGTAATGAGTCGCTGATCAATATATGTCGACGCATTTTTTTAGTAGTTAACTCGTCCCGTACTTATTTTAGTTTTTTTTTTCATTTAGAAATTAGGACGAAAACTTTTTTTTTTTGGGTAGGACGAGTTTACTGAAAAAATATTATTTGTTGAATGTGTCGAATCGTTTCATCGTTACGAGTTTGTTTTAGGATTAGTTGACCACCGACTAGGCATGGAGTCGTTGACTTATAATGTAGGTATAAGCATTGACACTATAGCTAACTGAGCAGCATAAATATGTGGTTTACCGTTAGGCAGCTCTTGCGGTTATTTTAGGTCATTTGAAGCTCAGGTGTTATGGACTTATGTGATAAATGCCTAAGTAGTCTTTTAGTCACCCAATGGCCCCGATTCCTGCAGACACCTCCTTATTTTAAGTTATAACCGTCATTTTCTTATCCTCCGAAAAGGAAAAAAAAAAAAGAAAAAAAAAGTAAAAAATAAAAAGAAAGAAGTATTATTGATTGATTGATTGAAAGGAACGGATGATTATCAACTGTTAATTTTAAAACGAATGAAAACACGGGCGAATGAAATAGGCATCTCGCTGATAAGCTACCCGTTTGACGTGTGCTGTCAACTTAATTCTGTCGGAGTATTGGCCAATATGGGTTAGGGGGCGGAAGGCAAGAGTTTTTGGGGCACGTCAATCGGAAAGTCCCTAATTTAAATAGGTGCAGTCCGTCAACAATACCCTTTGTCAAAAAAAAGTTAACCATGCGAAAATTCATCCCTTTCTATTTACGATTGAGTTAATATTCATTGTTTCAATAATGACGAAAGTATTATCAAATATTTGACATCAAAACAAAAGTTTATCTCGTAATTACACCATCTGTGAAGATGTTAATTAACTGACTAATGAAAAGGAAATGAGATAATGAACTTCTGAATAAGATGAATAAGATTTTAAGAGAAAATGACTCATTGTTCAGAACTGTTTACTTTATGATTAGTAGGCTGTGTCGATTATTTACGTAATTTTTATCTATAGTAAGTTACCTAAGTTCTCAGTTTAGAATGAAAATAATAAAATTTTTGCATGTTGCAGAGCAATAAGTGAAAAAATGCATGCCCACAATTTCAACTAATGTGATTTCCTACATTCCGGAATACATACTTGAACTTGTAACCTGTTTCCATTATTTGTACGTTATTACCAACGTAGGACTACTTACAATAGAGCAAATTCTGGTACGCACTAAGTTATACTAAAAATATTTATATCTCTGTCTTGCACTTATTGTAAGTAAAGGACGGCACCAGTTTAAGAGCCATTAAATTAAAATGAGATGCAGTAAGCGCGTTAGGCTCACGATCTGGAGGTCCGGGTTCGATTCCCGATGAAGACATTGTCGAAATCACTTTGTGAGACTGTCCTTTGTTTGGTAAGGACTTTTCAGGCTTGAATCACCTGATTGTCTGAAAAAAGTATAATGATTCCGTGCTTCGGACAGCACGTTAAGCCGTTGTTCCGGCTATTAGCCGTAAAAAAAACACCAACCCGCATTAGTAGAGCAGCGTGGTGGAGTATGCTTCATACCCCCTCCAGTTGATTGAGGGGAGGCCTGTGCCCAATGGGACGTATATAGGCTGATGACGTATAGCGTTATCTACCCCGGTAAGATGGTAGGCGAATATAGATAGTCTACCTGAAGACGAACAGTCCTAATACTGTTTGCATTTTCAATACAGTGTTAGTAGTCTTTGTCTGCGCACAAAGGCTAGGATCTAACTGTATAAGGCGAAGGCATTGACACACTTTTGAAATACAAACACGTCTTCCTACTGCGTATTCGTAAATGGTATGTGCCAGTACTTCCTCGTCTACCGTATTTTTCAGATCCTCAAGCAATAACATAGCATGAGCTCACGACTATATCCCAATGTGGGACTTTCCTACGTTCCCCGCAAATAATGTAGAAGGCGCTGTCCAGATGTACCGTGATAATTAGATACAGTCATGAGCAATATCATATACCCACTTTAGAACCCTGTCGCACTAACATATTTAACATTTAAGATTCGGCAACTTCATGAGACTTACGGTTTAATTTGTCAAAAAAGTTAATGTGACATGGATTCAAAGTGTATACATACGTATTAATACTCGTGACCGTACCTATTTTTTCATATTTTTTTTTTATTTTATTTTTTTTGACGTGACTTATTGTAGGTTTGCCGCAGATGGCATTAACTACTTGGCCGGACAAATGGGGAGCGCTGAAGGCTCTCACCCGGTACAACGTTTAAGACAACAGGCCTGAGGGTGCCCAGTTGGGCGCGAACCTCGGCTCAGGGCGTCGTCATCTGAGAGGAAAAATATTTGAAAAGAATTAATCGACCATAGTGGGTCGATAGCGATAAGCGCTGGTTGAGGGAAATCGTCGACCACGCCGGCGGGGTCGGTATCGGGGACAATTTTTTCATAATCTGGTACATAATTATTCGAAAACACAACGTGAAGGCAGAATCATAATATAAAGCTAACTGTTGCTTGATATTTGATCACATTATGTATAGAATTATGTTGACACCTATATTGCTTCTCTTAATTTTGATCAGAATAACAATGGGTGGAAGTTGTTATTGTGTCTTGGTGTACTAAAAATGGTCATCATTTATACCCAAAAACAAAGATAAAAGATGCATTGTCTGTTATCTATGAAATTAGAAGAAAACAGATATCTTTACAGCGCTATCTATATTGTTTTTGAGACGTTGGTGGTGGTGATCCTCAAGCGTTTTTGCTTTTAAACTGTATTTCTAATGACCTTTTGATTCTGATGTAATAGCTAGACACCTTGACCGCCAAACCAGTAGGCGTATTTTGTAAGTTTGACAACTTCGCGCTTCGGTGGATAACTTGTTAAGCCAAGAAGTAAAGTCGCTCGAGATATTAAGTCTCGTCATAAAAAAATATGGACATCTTACTTATAGTTAAATCATTTAGGTCAGGTATCACACTTATTCAAAACTATCTCGATTCTGAGTTTTCTCGACTAACATGATTTTCTGATTGAAGTGTGGCCTGTACCCAGCAATGGTATGATATGTATTCATAGCAACTACCCGAAAACTTTTACAAAAGTAATATCGCGTTCCCAAAAGTAAAGTTTCGCAAGGCACTGCTTTGGGACCGCTTTTATTCCCTTTCGTCACATTTGTCGCGAGTATAAATTTCAACAAAGAATTACAATATTCTTATCTTAATATTACATTTCAGTGCAATTTATTTACTTTTGTAGGCTTATAATAAGAAAATAATGACGAATAGCGGTGTGATTAACTTGCGACTTGCGTTATTATTATGTGAGTCAGTTTTGTGAAACGGTTTTCCTTTTACTTCGTAATATTTAAGGTTAAGGTTTGATTTGGTTGAAATAGTACGGTTTAAAACGTTTCGAGATAACTCTACTATGTTTGGAAACATGGCAATAAAAAATGTCTTCTATAAATAATTCTAGTGAACGTTCGATAACTTGTCTTGTTTGGTATTATGATATTAACATTTACAAAATATGGCAGATTATTATTTTGAATAAATATGGCTAACACTATAACTCTATATCCCACTACGTGTACAATTACCTCAATAACATGCCTTAATAATTGATTGTATAACCATTTTGATATGCAAGGTAAAGTCCTTGTTTCCAATCATTTCGAGTGCAATACAATTGAAAACGCAATAAGTATTAAAAGTAAAATCCCTGAAGCGAAATTCCCCATTACTCATAAAACGACTATTGTTAATTCCGTTTCCACTAAGAGGTTTTAATTACGATGAGGAAAAAAACGAATGGGGCGACAATACAACACATAGTAATTGATTCAGGTCAACCGGAATGTCAAATGACAAAGAAACTTGTTTGTGGGGCTTTTTCTATTAAGAGCTTAGTCTGAACCTTGGCTCGTCTGAAGCTCAAACAAAACTGTATTATCCCATCAAAAGTAAAAATAAAGCCTTACCAAGTTTTCTTAGAGGACAAAATGCAAATTCTAATTAATCTATTAATTTAATTCAATGTGCACCTTTGCACCGTTGCACCGGGAACGGTCAGGGGCGGGTTATTTAGTCAGGTCTCACAGAATACCAGCGTCGCGGCTCACGCCGCGGCATAAGCTGAGTGAGGACCTTTTATACGGGACACCATCCACTACACATGGGTAAGCCGACATGACGTCACATTTTAATTTAGGTATAAGTTTCTGTGTTCGTTTTCCATGTTTCTATATAGAAAATATTTCGTGTGTGCGTTGACTTCTGATGTGATGTCATTATAATGTATATATATGTAATCCGTGTCTGTGGTGTCCTAAATAATAAATGTTTCTTTCTTTCTTTCTTTCTTATTTATGGACTAAGTTTTCTTTAATAGTTTTATTGTTAAATTGTATATGTGACAAATTGTATTATTGAATTTTTATATTAAGTATTCAATATGTAAATTAAATGATATTGTATGTTAGGTGCAAATAAATTTAATGCAAAATGCATGTAACATAAAGAGCAGAAAAAATAAAATTTACAAAATACGAGAATCGTGCAGACATATTACTAAAACTAGACTAAATAACATCATTATTATGACTTTATTCTCATAAACAAGGTCCACAAAATTATGTTATGTCACAAAAGTCGTAATGGCGCAAAAACTGACTAAAATGACCTAAATTGGAATCTTGTAGGTCCGGCAATAATAACGACACGTTTGTGAAATCAGAAATCAAACCCAGGAACATAAAAGTATCTCTCTCTGTCTAGACCACATTAGCTTTTTATTCTGTAGCGCATTTGCGACGTACGTGACTTTCGATCCCATTGAAATACTTGTGATAAATATCATATTCAAAATTGAATATATGAATTTAAATCACACAAACCGGCTCTACTGACGTAGTTATGACGCAAAATGAACCTTTAAAAACATAGAAAAGAACGTCAACTATATAACAGGATTCCTTAACTGCCATTTTTTGGCTATGTTACCATGGTTTTGCTATGTTATCCTTAGCTTGATGTTTGTGCTTTTTATTCTTACTGCATTAAGTATTATATCTTATGCTAATTTTATGCACAGCAGCCGTTACAATGTCGATATTGCCGAAGTTTTCATATATTGCAGGTTGGACAAAGTTTATTGGACCTATCTTTTTGTATGAGTGTGAGTTAAATAAACTGAAAATGCCATTGCACAACTTTTTATCTCCTTAAGTTTTTAGTAAATTAGTTTTTTTTTGATAGTTAGTCATTTTTTATCCCATCAAAATGTGTGTTAGGTTATGTTAATGAGAGCAATATGTTATATTCACCTGCCGCCATAGGATTATATTCATCATATTATCCGTCTGTGGACTGAGTATCAAAAAGGGCTATTAAATTTCCTTTGATGACTTGTGTGCCGGCTCATTAGGGGAGATATTTTGCATGCCTTACCTTCAATTTCAACATTCTCTCCACTAGAAGAGTCTGAAGCATCATCTTCTATCTTCTTCTCTGTTACTATCGTCATGCTGTTGGTTCCACAGTCGTTGTTTTGCGACCGCTTGTCTGTTACCGAATGGAACTGTAACAAAGAAAATTCATTTATTTAATATTGTAATAAACACATCATCATCTTTCTAACCTGAAGAATTGACAGGTCCGGTTGTTAATAGTAACAAACACATAGATACATTAATGTTTATTTTATTTTTCGGAACCGAATCGAACTGAACTATATTTATTACTAAATATTTATTGACAGTTCGCCTTCTAGGAATTATGTTCAAGAACTCAAGATTTCGAGCCAATCCCAAATCCAATCCAATCGATATTCCTAGTACTTACACCAATTATTATTAAGTACATTTACATTTCTTTATAATTGTCTCAATTTCACTTCAGATGTGAAAATATTTTGTCTAAACATCTTTCGTCTGATAATTATCTACTAAATTCGTATTTTTAACAGTAACACAACAAAACTCATCAAAACTTCTTCAATCGTAACTTTGATATTGTTACCATTTACCTGACTCATATTATTCTTTGTACATTTTGTCTCTCATTATTTATGTTATTTGTACATCTAATATGAGAATATCGAAAGTGTAATTTTCTTGTAACAATTACAGTGTTTATCATATTTTATTTCACATACTTGCAAATCCGTTCAGCTAGGGATAAGTCCCGTCGTCTCGTGAAAGTGAAACAAACTCACAAACATAATATCACATCTGTAATATGAGTGTGATTCTATTCCTTATGGTATTACGACTTATAACAGTTTTGCAACGCTTTTGTGAAATCTAAAGGGCAGTAACTCCTATACCGGGAAGTACGTATGTGGTAATATAGAAGTGAACAACCGAATGTCTTTTGTAAAGGCTGACTAACATCAAACAGACTGAATAAAGGAACGCTTGACTAACCCTTAAGGAGTCAATAATAAGATCTTGCGTCACATATTTGTTATTGACAAATAACCAGTCAATGATGTGAAAAGGAATCAGCCCGGAAAACGGGAAGGATTTTGAAAGCAGTAAAGTGTATAATAGCATGAATTATGGATATATTTTAGGGCGGTTATTGAGTGCGTATTTTATAAAACGTACTTATTTAGAAAAAAAAACATGGAAAATGTTGCACCGACAAGAGCGTGGCTCTTAAATTGATGATGATGACTTATTTAGAGCATAATTATTATTACTTTTGGCCTTATAAGGGAAAATTGTGTTACAAATGAGTAGAGTTAGAGGCGAAGCTATATGAACTTTAATACAAAACAATGCCTTCAATGCCTTAAATAATGCCTTCGGGCAAGTCTGGGGCCAAGAGCAAACCCATCAAGGTAAAAAAAAAAAACAACAAAACGAAATCAAAAAAAGAAGTTGATGGATTTCAATTGCAGTTATAATCATTCTATGCAGAATCTACGACGCTACCGCCGCTCATTCTTGCGACCACGGAATAGAAGAAAGAGTTTGGAAAGGCCCTAATGCGCATTTTGTATGAGAAACGCTGTCGCCGGTTCAACTCCACTCTCTTTTACCACTACTCCTGCAAACAGATAACTACCTGCAATGTTTATAGTTATAATACGATCATACTAAGAATTTTAGCTTTCCCGCAATAAAAAGGGATCTCCTTGCATGATAGTCGATATTTGTTTTTTTTACCTTCAGGGCAATACGACCTTTTAATATACTATCGCGGAGCTCCGTGCGTCTTTAAATTTGCGGACGAGTGGAGTTCAAAGTTGAAGTATGAACTGTTTGTTCATACTTGTGTACTGCGCGCGTCATGCGGTCAATAGGCTCTTCCAACATTTTTCTTGTATTCCGTGCGACAAACAAAGTTTCATCATATTTTATGCACTTAATATCCAACACATAAAACTGACTGTGTTTTGAAGCGCAGTGATAAAATGATGAAATCTTGCAAAACCACTGGGCATTAGATCGACAATAAAACTGCTAGACCTAGGTCTTACGCACTCTTACGCAAGTCTTAACACATCATATAAGTCGCAAGTGTGAAAGTCAGGCAATTTACAGAGCACTTTACTAGTATATAATTATTGTACACTTTAACTTTATATTCAATGGATTGGTTCAGATAAAAGTATTTACCTAATTTGGTAGTTTCCTAGGTCAAAGATAAAATATAAAAAGGAGATCATCGGCTCTCCATACTTTCGCCGGCCCAAATTTGAAAGTGCCGGCCAGAGAAAAAAAATGTGTCGAACCTTTCGAGTAGATTGCTCTGATCATTTTTTACTATGACACCAAACGTGTATGACCATTAGTTTGGCTTTAATTGGATTTTAAAAATCACGATTTTTCATACATTTTGTAAAAAAAAATATTGTGTCCG
Source organism: Pectinophora gossypiella (assembly GCF_024362695.1). NCBI lineage: Eukaryota > Metazoa > Arthropoda > Insecta > Lepidoptera > Gelechiidae > Pectinophora > Pectinophora gossypiella. The sequence continues at coordinate 14,531,056 of NC_065417.1, forward strand.
TTTGGAAAAAGGGGATACAGGCGTATTACTAAGGACCGTTAGAACATTTATTAGTATGGCGCCAAACTTCTATGACCATTATTTTGACGTTTGTTAGACTTTCCGTTTTGGTTAATATGTTAAAATGTCGGCAATCGAAAAGAATACGACGAATCCGTCTAATAGTTGCTTCTCAATATTTTTTAATATGACACCAAACATCTATGACCATTATTTTGACTTTTATTGGAATTTACGTTTTAGTTCAAATGTGAAAAGTGCCGACCAGCAAAAATAGCATGTAGACAGTATCGAGTAGATGCCTATTAACATTTTTTTCTATAGCACCAAACGTGTACGATCATTAGTTTGGCTTTTATTTTATTATGAAAATCTTGATTTCTTATTTATTTTGTTTAAAAATAAAGTGCTTTGGGCAAAAATTGCGATACGGCGGAATACAAAGAACCTTTAATACAACTTTGAACATTTAATAATCTGGCGCAAAACATTTTTGACCATTATTTTGACTTTGGCTTTTATTGGACTTTTTAAAATCTTTATTTTATTTATACATTTTAACAATGACAACAAGCAGAGCTTTCCCAATGACTAGTTATTAGTCAGATAAATACTATGTGTTTTTGTTTTGTGTGTTGATAGGTGAACTTCTACATATATTAATACCATCTGATTTTAGATATGACGTTGGCTGTAGTTTTTGCATTCCACTCAACGTTACGGCCTAAGTTTAGGTTGCATTATTATGACCGTAGATGGTTACCACCCTCCAAAGATAAGCTTGCCATCTAGTGACGAAACTCGTATTTTGGCATGACGTCTGAAGTAGCTGTAAGGGAATACAGGAGTCGGGCAGTTGTACTTTGCATGTATGCTGATCACAATGTCCTGGTGCTATTCGGCCGATAACGTAGTACCTCTATCACCCCACTCTATTTTCCTTGTATACACACTTTTCTTAAAAAAGTAGCTTCTAAAGCGTAAACTCAAACCTATTTTTAATTTATAAAAATGTGTCAAAAATGTGTGTAGGTATCTATGAAAACACCAGATTTTTGAAAAATCGAATCAAGTTCAAAATAGTGGTCATAGACGTTTAATTCCATAGTAATAAACATTTTGACGATCCTTTACATAACGTGCCTGTTGTATTATATTTTTTTACAAAATGAATCAAAAATCAAGTTTTTTTTTAATCTAACAAAAGCCAAACTAATGGTCATACACATTTTTGTCATAGTGAATAATGTTTACAGGTATCTTCTCGATAGCTTTGACATGTGTTTTTTGCTGACCGGCACTTTTCACACAGAAACTATAACGTAAAGTCCAACAAAAGTCAAAATAATGGTCATAGACGTTTGGTGCCATAATAATAAATGGTCAAACGGATAAGTTATAACGGATTATACCAATATTGTTTCTTGACCAGCACTTCACATTTTCACCAAAAATGTATGAAAATTCATGTTTTTTTAATTCGAATAAAACCGGAAATATTGACCCTACAGCTTTGGTGCCATAGTAATAAATGCTCAGACGGATAAGTTCTAAGGATATATACCATTATTGATACTTGGCCGGCACTTTACATTTTGACCAAAAATGTATGAAAAATACAGTTTTTTTAATTCGAATAAAACCGAAGATATTGACCCTACAGCTTTGGTGCCATAGTAATAAATGCTCAAGTGAATAAGATCTAACGGAATATAGCAAAATTATTTTTTGGCCGGCACTTTGACTTCTGGGCCGAAATCCGATGATCTCCTTTTGGTTACTAAATAAAGACAAATCTTAAGGTAATTAAAGCACATAATAACGGGTTCTTACCGCGTTCAAATGGGGATATGAGACTCCCGATATTTCGACACTGTTGCAAGTGCCATGATCACGGGATGACTGATGAGATTGGAGTGGAGTAGGTAGATCCATAATTTTCTCCAATCTCATCAGTCATCCCGTTATGATAATAACCGCGTAAACTTAAAGCAATGTATAAATCTTAAGGTGACAAAAAAGTTTCCTTTTTTTTCTATTTAAAACATTTATAAAATAAAAAAAAAAGAAATAATAAGTGCGACATTTTGTCACGTTTTTCTATGACGTCACAGTGTGCTTTTTCATACAAATTCCTTAGTAATTTCGTGTTTTGACGTTTATTAAAATGTAACTGAATTGACAAGTTGGAAACTACCCTACTTTTATAAGTAAAGTGTATTTAAGTAAAGTCATATTTTGAGGTGGGTTTATTTTCAAAAATAGAAACTTAATGCGGCATTCCTCTATTCACACAGATTTTCTTTGTGGATAAATAATTTAAGCCGAAAAAAGATTATTTTAAAGCTCTTTTACGTGTATTCAGTCAACATTCAAAGTTAATATTTGTAATTAGGTAATATGGCTGTGTACGAGAACATAATTATGTTCTTAAATAAATAGATAGATAAAATACTTTATTGAGCACAATGGACACAAAATACAGAGATAAGGACAGCATACAGAAAAGCACAACAGACGGCCTAAATAAAAAAAATAAAAAATATAAATATTGTTTTTTATTAATGTAACTTTACATACATGTTAATTATTCTGAAGTTGAAGCCAATATATGAATAAATTATATAACCTAGAACAAATTATTACTCACTAAAAGTTTAAAAAAATGTGTGGGTGCAACCTCTGGGTACACACATACCTCCGAAACGCATTTCCCGGGTATGTAGGTTTCCTCACGATGTTCTTCACCGCTGAGCATGTTGTAATCATTTATGATCCAAACATGAATTCGAAAAACGATTTCAAAAATCATAGGTTTAGGCATGTGCTGGATTCGAACCTGCGACCTTACAGTGAGAGTCGAGCGTTCTTCCAACCGGGCTATCACGGCTTTAAACCAGGATAAAAGAAAATTTAATCTAAATCTAGTTCCTACACAAGCGAGTAGTCTATTACAGTGAGAAACTTGCGAGCAAAATAAACTTTAAGTACAACTGTGGTTGGCGATGTCACAGCCACAGCTAAACTGCGGATAAATCTTTGTTGGTAGGAAATGACGTCACGTTTAAACTACGAGTCTGGGAAACCTAGAAATGGGTTATGTTTAAAGTTCTAACTTGAAACGCTTTTGTACGTAAGTAATATTATTCAATATTAGGCTGGATTGGGAGCGTATATGAAATAATTTGAATTCCGAACTAAGTACGCTTTTGTTTTTTTGTTTCCCGCGTGATCAAAACATCACTAGAGTCGTAGTTCCTATTTCAAATTCTGATATATGATAAATCTGATAAATAGGGTCATGTACTAAATTCAAGATACATTTTATTATGAAATTCTGATTACAAAGTAAAGACAGATCTAGAACTAACGAAAAACATTTTCCTTTTTCTATTTAATTTTTTTATGAATTTTAATCAAGAAAACTTAATAATAAGTACGACATTTTATCACTTTATTCAATGACGTCTCAGTGTGTGTTTTGACGTTTAGTAAATTACCGGGTGAGTGCCTTCAACGCTCCCCATTTGTCCGATCAAGTAGTTAATGTCATCTACGGCAAATCTACAATAAGATACGTAAAAAAAAGACGTTTCGTAAAAAGTAACTTATTTGACTAGTAGGAAACTAGCCTATTGTAATAAAAAAAAAATAGCAATATTACACAGGACTGGGAGCGTATATGAATGAATTTGAATTTCGAACGAAGTACCTTTTGTTTTGTTTCCCGCGTGATGAAAGTAACAGTAGAGTCGTAGTTCTTAATTCAAATTCTGATATACGATAAATCGATAAATCCATGTAATGCAAATTAGCATTCGTTTGTGTTCGGAAATACGATGATGGCCTCCTTACAAAAAAAACCAGAGATAAACGTGGGTTTAAGTATTTGACAGCGAAGCAAAGTTCAGCCGAATTGTATGATAATTGGATTCAATTTTGCTTGGCTGTCAAATACTTAAACTTACTGAACGTAAGTTTCCCTGGTTTATTTTTTATTTTTAAGGTGGTTAATGTGCATGTTCATTACGGGTGGTTACGTCGCATGTGTTTAGGGAATTTCAATCGTGTTTCCAACTAGAATTTCTAGACCAGAATGTTAAGTGGAATCGGTTAATAAAGCATACACGGTGGGGAAATAAACAATAAAAAGTACTTATTCTAAAACTAGTTAAACTTGATGTAGAGACACGGCAGACCCTCCATAATTATATAAATTACATTCTTACCGCGTAAGTGCAAGCGAGATAGACAGTTCGCGCGCGCCCCTCACTCTTCAGCGGCTTACAGCAATTTAAACTACAGTAACACCCAGAGGGGGTGAGGTAAATCTAGCTCGACGCCCGGTACGGAATGGTGCGGGGCGGAGTGTAACCGTTCCATACGCAATATGCTTTTGATTTCGCACAATCGAGTTTACAGAATATCGATTACCTAAGTACAAATTAATCTCACCACGGAATGCGTATTCTCAATCAAAATGCCAAAATGATCATAACAGATTTGCTATCAGGATACAAATAAAATTACTATTCGAATAATAAAATAACAAAATTATTATTCACGAATAATAAAACTTATATTCGTAATAAGACGTTTCTCATATAAACAGCCTTTTACTCCGAATCATAAATTGAACAATTATTAGGAAATGAAAGGAAAAAACAAAACAATATCATGTCCGGTAAATGTTACAATGTTTCCTTCTTAGGGGTTTTTTGAGGGCCATAATTGTGCTCGTTATGACCAACAAGCGCTTGTAGGACATTTCTTTTAGGAAGGTCGTTATGTAGCTTATTATGATAACAGATAGCCAAATGTGTTACTTATATAACCATTACTTATAAAATATTTTATGTTGAAATTGACGACGCTACTACTATTTCGCGCCACTTCTTTTCATTCTTAACTCGCGTTTTTATATCACACTAAAGCGCTATTTTGTTTTACACACAGTCCGCTTACCTAACCTGAAGATTTGACAGGTCCGGCTTTTTTACAGAAGCTAAGGAAAACCAGCCCAATAGCTTAGGTCATATACCTTCGAAAACGCATGAATTTCTCGGGTAGCCATGAGGGTTTACTTACAAAGTTTCCGTCACCGCTGAGCACATTAATCATTTTAGAACCAAACATGAATTTTAAAAAAATCCTATTATAATTAATTTAGGCCCGTGCTGAGTGTGAACCTGTGACCTTATAGAGTTAAGCGTTCTTCCAACTAAGCTCCTACGACACTTATAAGTATTAATCGGAAAAGGTACTAGCTGTTTTAAACAATGTACTTTTATTAAAGTGCAGTTTTATGTAAAGAAACAGCATTTCAATTAAATACGTTTATAACATTTTATATTTCGAAATATACTTTTTAAACATATTTTCTTTGTACATAATAAATGATATTAAGTGCGCAATATCTTGCAATACATAATCACAAAGCCTTGTATGGCAAGATAATAGCTAGATAAGTATTCATACATACTTATATGTAATTTATGTTATGTTGTATGACCTCTAAATGTCGTTGAACCCGGTTTAAAGTGACTATATAAACAACATTTCTATGATCCAACACTTTTTAGGCACTAAATATTATAGCATTTATATTATTTTGCATTTTATATTAAGTACTTATTAAAACCGTTTAAAATGCCTGAAATCAAATTCAATTATCGAACGTGAAATCCAATAAAAACGAACGTTTAATAATTTGAATTTGAAATATTTTTGAATATCGAATCGAGATTCAATTGTTTTTGACAAATAATCGGTTTACAAAACTCGATACGAAGGTCTATAATCCCCGAAAAAAGCTCGATACGAAGTTCTTTTTTAAATAACCGAGTTACAGTGACGCACCGGGACATAAAAAAGTTTAATATCATTTAACGTAGATAAAAAGAAATATTTTCCGAAGTAATCGTTACTTCATGCTACAAAAACTCGACAGAGAATCGCTTATTCAACCGCTCTTATTTCCTGCGATGTTTCAAAACAACTTGGTTTATGGGCTTAGTAACAGCGACATGAAATAAGGGCGAGTGGAAAGGAAAGAATAATTTGACAGGTATAAAAAATTGTTTGCTTATTTATAACCGTTCCAAAATTGAAATAATTTTATAGTTTGTAATGTGAAAATTGAATTGAAATTCCTTGATAAATCGAAATCAGTGTTAGATAGAGATGGCAAGGCAACTTGTGGGTCTTGTGACGTCAATTGTTAATATTGTTTTTCTGGAACAGCTCCGTCCTGATTCTTAAATGAGATATTGAGAAATAGATTTCAGATTTATATGGAGCATATTTTATGTGAGTATTTTAATGCGATAAAATCAGTTTACTTTATAAAGCATTACCATACCTTCACATGTCATGCAATAATAATTAAAAAGCATTATATTTACATGTTTTACGCTATCACTCGCAATGAACCCCACTCACGCCATACCTACGCAACGGTTCAACGACTATGTCGCAAACCAATTTAACCGATATCAGTTCGATTCCCGGTTAAGGAAAACTTTTGCATAACATTATACGCAGGTGATGAGGTGATTTGTTAGTATTGGATTCTTAGATTTATTCTGTGGTAGAGTCGAGTTAGGTTAGGTTAGCGTTTGTCTATACCTATATGTATGTTTATTTCACATAAGACAGCATCACGCCTGTATCCACAAAGGGTTAAGCAGAGATTTATAGTATATACATCCACTCGCCAGCTATATTAACAGAGCCATGTAACAGAGGTATGAGGTGAGCTTATTGCCATTAACCGAACACAAATCCCGGAAACCACGTGATATTAGTTTTTTTTTTAATATTGGTTATATTCAATATTGGTTTTTTTAATATAATATTGGTAATATTGGTGTGATATTAGTTATATAATAATATGATGCAAACATGAATTCAAGCTCATAAAGTCGAATTTGACAGTTTAGACCACGACCCGGAATGGGTTGTATCTATTTCCCTCATTGTCTGTAAGTCTTGTACGTTTCATTTATAACTAGCGACCCGCCCCGGCTTCGCTCGGGTACAATGCTGAGGAAAAAAATAAATTATTTACGACATCACATTAAAAACCTCAAAAATAACAGTATTTCTCCACTATTTAATCGATGTTATTATACATATAAACCTTCCTCGTGAATCACTCTATCTATTAAAAGAAAACGCATCAAAATCCGTTGCGTAGTTTTAAAGATTTAAGCGAACATAGGGATATAGGGACAGAAAAAGCGACTTTGTTTTATACTATGATTTTGCTATTTTCGTAACAGATTGTTGAATTTTGCTTCGCAATAACTTAATTGTAAGTCGTGCAAGTTTTACTTACGCAGTAGTTACAGATGAGTGAGCAGTCGGTCCCGGGTACAATTTACTAAGTAACAGTAGTATAGTATACAGTAGTGTAGTGGTAGTATAGTTACATGATACTTGGAATTGCGTCTGTCCATCATCTCCCTAGCATTATCCTGCTTCTCACGGGGTCCGCTAACCTAACCTGAAGATTTGACAGGTCCGTTTTTTTACAGGATCTAATCTGTTTGGGCTGATTTTTCTTTCGCGGGTTGGAAGGTCATACAGGCAGTCGCTTCTGTAAAAAACCGGCCCTGTCAAATCTTCAGGTTAGGTAATCGGACCCTGCGGAAAACGGGATAGTACAATTTGGTCAATATGCGTCCTTCTAGGTCGTCCTCTGCCAGCCCTACCAACAACCTTCGCCATACACCGCTTTCGTAATCGTAGAATCTTTCATCCGCCCCACGTGTCCAAGCCATCTTAACATTCCCTTCTCAATCTCGTAAAATAAAGTGTACTTAACTTTAGCATTATATTCGATACTAACCAGTACAGCCTTGAAAGCAGGATCAAACTATGAAAGGTGGTTTGCCTTGCCTCTCATATTGTATTGAAATTTAGCCCGTATCCACGAATATGGACTCAGCGTAAATCTTGGAATTCAACAGATTTTTAATTGAATGTAAAAATTACGTAAGTACCTGATAATACCTGATTTATAAGAAAGATTAATAGTGTTAAAATCGCCGTGGTCCTGCTTCTCAAACTGGGATCGTCGGACCGAATCCCGACACCGGACTTGCACCAATGAGTTATTAATTTATCTTAACTGCATTTTTACTAACACAGTTGGCTCAGTTATAGACGGCGATAAGGTTCACCACCTATCACGTTGGGGTTTAGGTACCTACTTAGTTTTTTTTTCGATGGATGTACTTATAACTACCCCAATTACGATTTAGACGTGAACTTATATAAGTATATTAGTATATTAAGTGCTTCATTCGCCAATTCGTGTTTGTGAGTGCAAAAGAATGGTAATTTCCATGTTCATCAATTTTATTATTAGATTTATTGTATCAAAATTTGAATTCGGAACTAAATATTTTATTGTTTAGTTTTAATTCCCGCGTGATCAAGAACTAAACACGAATAGAGTGTCGGGGCTGAGTTTGAGATTGAGTTTTTTTCTAATATATCGCATATAAAATAGAGATAAGCAACATATTTACATACGAGATTGTACTGAGCATAACATACTTTATTTGTAAGTTAGGATGTTTAGTCTAATTCTATAATAATACGTGTATTATAAGCGATAATAATGTTTACAATTGGAATGGTACACGGTTCGTGATAAATTCATTATAAAGATTTGTATAAATTGGTTTTATATCACACGATTGAAGAGTCCAAGGTTCTCTGACACGTATTTTTATGGAAAAAAGTTCTGAATAAGTACATTCATAAACTCACGGCTGTAAACCATAATAGGGTATGCAGAGCCAGAAATTATCAAAGATAAGTTGCACTCGACGCTAAAACGAACGACAGAATTGGGTTTATTTGAATTCCAGAAGATTCTATATCGTTGCCTTATAACTAAAACCACTTAAGCGCTTTTTTGAAAAATCATATTCACATAGGATTTTCTCCAAAAAATACCTCGATTTCTTTAAATAAATTTTATTCCGGGTAAAAATTGAGACTACAATTTTTCATCCTATATTGCTATTGGGAGGTTTTGTTAACAAATATTCTTAATAAATATTATTTTCAAAAAAGTGTTTCCGTGGTTTTCGCTGTGCGGCGACAATACAGCTTTAGTTGCCCAGGTGAAGTCGCTGGTAAATTATTACTAAAAATTACCTTATAAAAATACACAAAACTAAGTCGATTGTTTAAGACAAAAGATTCTAAGTGACCTTGACTAATATTTTTTGCACTTATAAAATGATCACTTTACAATATGCGCACACCACTGGGACGTACGTTTCAGTAACGCATCTAAAATTGTACTAAAAGTTGACTTTGTATGTGTTAATGCTTATATACATAGGTGTGCTTCTCCTTTAAGGTGCTATTACACTGCTGTTATAAAATGTTTTAATAAAAAAAAAACTATTAAAAATCATTGAATATTCGTTAGTTTTAATTTTATCACAAATTGTAATAAAATATGATTTTGTTCATCAATTTGTGACTGTGAGACTGTCCTTTGTTTGGTAAGAACTTTGCAGGATCCTCACTTGATTGTACGAAAAAGTAAGATAATTCCGTGCTTCAGTGCCTTTAACAGCTTGTGACTATTAACTACACAAAAAATATATATTATGTATAGTTATCTCATCATGTAGATATAACAAAGTCACGACTATAATCCCAATTGGGCTAGTCAGAGGTACATAGAAGTAGAAGTTGAGGTGAACATTTTTTTTAATAACATTTCGTAACAACAGTGTAAAAGTACCATTATCCTTTATGCTCTTGACATCGTGACTTACCTTTTATATAGTGGTAAGTAAGCATCTAGTAATTACTAGTTTTATAACCCACGATATGTGTGGATGATAGCAAATCGTCCTACTGTATACAGAGGCTTATTATGCGACAGTTTACATAGTTCATGTGCTAAACACGAGTTATCTATTTACTTACTCAGTGCCACAGAGCACGGCAGAATTTTACGTTAGGCCTTTACTAGAGGCGGCTTCAGTACTAGTTAAAGGATAAGAGGATACATAGACGACTTAGAATATCTACTGTCAAAATAAACATAAATAAAAATAAATGCAATAAAAATTGATAGTTAATTCTGTACCTATTTATTCAATGTGGACATTTTGAGTGTGTTGAGACGATTGAAATTAGGTACGCCTGTCGTCTCTAGTAACAGCTGAGCGTCATATTCCGTGCTCTATGTTAACTATAGACATAATTTATAAATAGAAATATGCGTAAATTGGCTATTATGAAATGTATATTATTAACATGCTGTCAAAGGCCCTTGAAATGGTTCATGTGATTACCTACTTCAGTAAGTAATAACCGGGATAAACGCGTCTTATGAATCACGCGATTCCGTGACCTATTAGTCGTCCGGTAATCACGTGACGTCAGAACCTAACATCACGCACATATCACCGAAAGGGTAGGCAGAGATGAAATTAAATGAAATATATTTATTCCTTCTAGAGTGGTATAAAAAATATATTGCATTGCATAAAAAAAATCCTTCACTCAACCATGCAGTGTACGAATATTAAATAATTTAATAAGTAACTATTAAAATCTAACTTCAAATCCACAATATCATCTTCCTAGCATTATTCCGTTTTTCACAGGGCCCGCCTACCTAACCTGAAGATTTGTCAGGTCCAGTTTTTACAGGAGCGGCTGCCTGTCTGACCTTCCAACCCGCGGAGGGAAAATCAGCCCAATACAGGTTAGGTCACACACCTTCGAAAATGCATTTCTCGGGAATGTATAGCCTATTGCCATTAACCGGGAACACGTCATATCCTAGAAACCACGTTACATCAATATCTAATCTTTGATCCAAATATGAATTCAAACTCATAATAATTATGTGACGTGGGCCGTCGCCTTTGAGAGCAGGGCTTTGACCCCCGCTCCGGGTCTTACTTGGCTCAGGGAAAATAAATAAATAAATAAATAATAGAGGTTGTCCGTGGCAATCCAGCGCGGTAATGCTGCTAGTGTCATGGGCACTTTTGGGCCGGGGTTGACACGGAGTGGGTTCTAGGTTAAGTAATTTTAAGTTAGGTTATTTGACTTTTTGTAATTTTTATAAATACATGAAAATCAATCTAAAAAAATAAATAATATATATATATAATAATTATGTGACTTTAGACAATAATGTGCCAACTAAACTAAAAACAAGATTCTTAAATTAATGTTGTTCTAAAACTCAGACTTCTCAGAACTCAACTCAGAACTCGAAAAATCCAAAATTAGAAGGTTAAATGAAAGCGCTGTAAAATTATACAGCGCCATCTATATTATTTTTAGGGAACGTGACTTGGAAAGTTCTTCATTGACATGTAATTGGTTCACCGTATCAATATTAAACATGTTTAATCTTAATAATAATTATTGAATTGACAATCGTCTGACAACACCATTAAGTACTTTGATAAAGCTTGCGAAAAACAAAGCAAATAACGGAGAAAAAATATTATTTTTAAGGTTTTTAACTTTTTTAGTCGATACAAAAAGTCAACCTTCGTTATTATTCGGTATTTAGTAAGTACTAAAAAAGTAACTATTCGTTTTTGTGATTTCTACTTGAGCTAAAAGTAAACCAGGAGTCTTCCGCATCGTGTCGTCCGTCCGTCCGTCCGTCATGGGAGTCCGTCGCCTCGAGGGTAACCAGTCATCTGTCATGCTGGTCTAAGTCGACAGACGATCCGATGTGCTGGTCTAGGTCATCGACAGCAATCAGGTACCTGATATAAAGTCATGGAAAGCCTGATATAAACTCATCATACGCGCTGTCAGAATTTTCAGTTTTGTATGGAATTATAAGCACTATCAGAAATCACAAATCAGAATCATTAATTCAACGTAATTATCAAAGTTAAACTTCTTGAAGGTCAATGTAACATTTTTGAATTTACGTAATTTCGCAAGGTGTTTTGATTGAGGAGAAGAAATGATTACTGCAACAGCAACACATCTTTTAAATCAATGAAGGTATTCAAGTTATTTAATAACTAGAGCAACACATTTTAATACCAGACATTTTTTATCATTTAGGTAAACATCATTCTTATAATAAGCTTTTTTATATATAAAGTAAGCTTCACGTTAGCTTTTCAAAATATGTAAAACTAAAATAAACAAATTCAAAATATTATCTGGTATAAGTTAGTGAGGACTGGAAGAGGAAGCTTATGCGTACATAGGCCATCAGATCCAGAATGTTTCAAAAAAAGCGGTGAAGTGCGAGTCGGACTCGCCCATGAAGGGTTCCGTAACAGCAAGTAACATAATATAGAAGGTTTTTTTTAGTTCGTAGTAACTTTTGATGTTTTAACTATGAAAGTAATTTACGGTTTACGATTTATGATGTATTAAAAAAAACTACTTACTAGATCTGGTTCAAACCAATTTTCGTTGGTAGTTTGCGTGCTAATCTACATCATATATTTTTTTAAATTTTATCCTCCTCTTATTTTAAAAGTGGCTGTGACATACGGACGGACGGACGGACAGACATGACGAATCTATAAGGGTTCCGTTTTTTGCCATTAGGCTACGGAACCTTAACAAGAGTAAACCGGCAAACATGCAAGAAGGCTTTGATGAGATTGGAAGAAGCGAATGTGGTGTGTCAGGATTGTACGAACTCCATGGTCTCTGCCAACTCCAACGAGATACAGGCGTGACCTTATGTACGTATGTACAGCCATGAGCAATATAATGTACCCACTTTGGGACTCTGTCGCACTAACATATTTGACATTTAGTGAGACTTACAGTTCTATTTGTCAAAAAGTTAATGTGACATGGTACCAAAATGTATACATATTAATGCTCGTGACCGTACCTCTATTATCACTATCACAGAACAGATATTTCCATACAAATGTTATGTTATGTTAGTGGGCTCTGTTTTCCGCATTTAGACTCTTCTTCATCTGTATTTGCATACAAAATACAAAGCTGTAAATTATGACAGCGCCTATCTGCTTTCACTCCTAATATTTCAATAACAAAACATCGCGCCTGTATCACCGAAGGGGTAAACAGAGATGTAGGTATAATATATACACCCACTCCTCGCGAGCTATGCTTAAGTCACATAATATCCTTCAAACCACCTGATATCAATTACCTGTTAAAATAGCTCATAAATAAACATTTGGGCTGCAAAGGACTGATAAAAAACTGTTTTTTTCTATGTTTTATTCTATCGGATCTGTTATTTTGTAAAAGTCTTTAAATAAGTATTAGTATACGTAGTAAATATTAATGTATATTTTACCACTATAACAGTAGGCTCGTCCATTATAGATGGCGATACGTCTCACCACCCATTTCGTTTACCTCTGTCTACCCCAGATGGGATATAGTCGCAAACTTATGTATTTAAATAGTTTTTTTTTACTCACCGGTCGTCCGAATAAAAACAGTTTTGATTCTCGCCTTATATTATTGAAATCCCTCACACGACAGTCACAATTTTCTTCGTCATCCGAACAAGGCGTATTAAAGTATACCATACGTCTTCTCATTTTGAAAAAATCCGTCGTTAATTTTGAAAATATATTAGATACTTTTCACGCAATTTTGATACTTAGAACGAATTGCTTTTATGCACAATACTTAAGTATATCTAAGTGTACCTAAGTATATACTTAAGTAAATCTAAGTTTCCACAGGCGCCATTTTAAATCAGACGAAAAAGACCGTTCTATATTTCGATCACCGATCAACTGAGAAGTTTCTTAAATTTTTACGATCACGTTTAACATTTTTTTGCGTTGCCAACTTTAAGTCCAGTGCGATTGCGGCCAACAATCTAATTCAGAAGGAAAAAAGTGTGACAAAATATAACCGTGAAATAAGGTGTAAACTCTATTGTGTTTTTCACACAATGGTTTGAACATTTTTCGATACTAACACTATGTCTTTGCTTCTCATGTAGCTACTATGTGTTTTCGGAAGTATCCGTGTAAACATCAAACGCTTCCTTGTAATGAATGAAATTGTTTACTATTACTTTTGTTTTGGCGGGAAGCTATGTTTGTATTTGTTCCACAAGTATAAATATCGATTGTATACAATACAATGTATGAATAGATTATGAGGCAGCTCTGTAGCTTAAAAACAATGTAACTACTCGTATAGTGAATAACATGGTATAAATGTATGTATCTTTAAAAGAGTAACTAGTGAGGCAATTTCTTTCATTTTGAATTTGGCAGACACTCAAATCTGACGTCATAGACTGTCTCTCATGGGCTGTGAATCCTGTCATATGGTTCATTACAACTTCGATACAGACCCCGCCGGCGTAGTCGACTTAAGCCATCAAGATTATATTATTCTTCTTCTTTTATCGTGTGCGTTGTGTGGGGGATTACCAACCCCATCAAACCTGGTGTCAGGGTTACTATTGGCTCATTTAACAAGATTATAATATATTTAATGTAATCAATTCGCGCCCAACTGGACACACTCAGACCTGTTGCCTTATTTTTTTATCAACGGAGAGCCCAGCGCTCCCCATTTGCCCGGCCAAGTAGTTAATGCCATCCATTTTTCAGGTATAGTTATATCAAATTCCATATACTTTCAAATGAAACATTACAACTATTTCAATAACTTCGCTTCTTTACAAAATATACTACGTCTGGTAAAAAAGTCATTAGTTTTATTTGTACATACATTACGTTATCAAATCTATACGTTGTTCTAGAACGTATCGATTTGACTTGTGTAGTGACCCAGTTGGCGATATCGAACTCGAATACCTAATAAAGTTGATATTGATATTATCTAAAGTAATAATACAAATAAAACCAAATACGTGATTAGTTCCGTCCTTTTTTGCCGGAATTATAATATATTTTTAATTACTTGTATCGCCGAAGAGGTAGTAAGTACCTATAGTTGTGTTGGAGACTAGTGCCCTGTTAGTTACAAGAGTTATCTACTCTGGTGTTGTGTTGATGATCCGTGTTTCAGAAGGCACGTTAAGCCGTTGCGCGTTGGACCCGGTTACTACTTAATGATGTAAGATAGTAGTCGTTACAAGAGCCATGTCAGGGACCTTTGGCAGCTCAACAATAACCCTGACACCAGGGTTGATGAGGTTGGTAATTAACCTGACGATAGAAGAAGAAAACTCTGGTGTTGTAATATAACGATCAGCGGACTGTAAAAACTGGTAATTGTTGCTAACTTGGAAAATAAGAGAAAAGGGCGTTGTCAGCTTTTCCGCCGAGTTCGTCGCAGTGTTCTCGTAGCGGCGCGCAGCCTGTTGCTGTAGCATTGCAAAAGTGCGCAGGCGCGTTGCTACCCCTTACGCCGCTCGTTAGTCTGAGTGGCTTCAAATAACGCGACCGGGTCCATATTGGCTCGCATAAAATTTTCCTATGTTTTTTCTTCATAATCACCACTATTCATAAAAAGTTTTTTCATAATTTTGTTATTCCTATTTATGAACTTCAATGTTATGAATAAAAAAATTATGTGAACAAAAGGGCTCCCATCGCGACCAATAGTATATGTATATGTATGTCACCGTAAAATTGTAAATAACGTTAGATTATATTATGTTATGCAAAAAGGATTATGATAATTAAAATTATGACAAAAACATTTATGTATTTTAAGAGAATCCCAAATTAACATTATGCTCACTCTAATAGTTTTGTAACTCTATGGTATAGCACGCGAGGTGCGTTTCGTATCACAATTTGACGGTTTCACTTCGATAAATTATAATCTGACGAATAATAATACGTTAAATTGTAAGCAGTATACTACGTTTCACAATTTTTCGACAGTTCACAATCTCGCGAGATAGATTATAATCTAACGTTATTTACAATTTTACGGTGACATGTATATAGTATATGCATCCACCCCTCGCCAGCTATGTTTCAGTCCCATAGTAGGGTGCGAGCTTATTACTATTAACCAGGCTTATGCCAGGATTTATATCCTGGAAACCGCGTGATATCAATTTTACGCGACTTCGCAACGTACTGATATTAGGCAGCTAAATTACTCAATTGTATACCAATATTTTATGTTTATTTTTATTTTTTTAAAGAACGTCTAGGGCCCTGTGCCGAGGTTTTTCTTGCAGCTTCTTTTCCCCGGCTATACAGGTTGTGAGAAGCTGCAGTAGTTTTAGGCGGTTGAGACGTTCGTTATGTAAAAATTGACGATTCAAAGTGTAACTATGTTACCTACTGAATAAAGATATTTTTGAATTTGAATTTGACTGAGGGGGATGATTCATCTCATGATTCTGAGTTAATATCAAGTGGATTTTTTTACAGTAACTTTAAGGCCAAATAATCGCTCTGGCATTCGAATTATCAACAATAACAAAATGATACTCGTAAAACAATTCACACACTAAACTTTATCAATCGAAAGTCCAATAACCTGTTATCTTCGACCGAATTAATAAAAAAAAATGTTTTGTTTGCCTCAAAATAAACATTAAATATGTTTCACTATGAGGGCATATGGGGCATACTTCACAATGCTGTCTAAGTGTTTGTTGTTTGAGGTCTTTGTGTTAATAGCGTACCCATTTGCTAGTACAGTCATGAGCAATATCATGTACCCACTTTAGAACCCTGTCGCACTATCATATTTGACATTTAATAAGGCTTACGGTTTAAATTTTCAAAAAAGTTAATGTGACATGGTTGCAAAGTGTATACATATTAGTACCCGTGACCGTACATCCATCGCACAATGAACTAAGTACCCACGCTTCATTGAGATTTCTGATAAACCAACGCTATAGGTGTGAGCCGTGTCACTGTCTATAACTAATACTAGAATAAATACCGTCCATATTCACAAAACAAGCTGGTTAATTGAATTAAATTTTTTAACACGTTACCGCCTGTCAAAAGCGTCATTATCGCGTCACTTACCCCGGACATCGTCATTAGTTATTACCGTCTGCAGTTCTGTCTTCGCCGTTAGTTAGTTAGTCGTGTTACCCCGGCATGTGGATGACACACCCGGATGAGTCACGGGACAGAAATACCCGACTAGTTGTGTCTGGAGCGCTATATACGGAACGGGCTCCCCGCAGAGCGAGGGAAATGATTCCAGTTTCAAATATTTTGTTATACTTTTTTAAAGTATCAAGATTTTTAAGTCCAGCTCGGGCTCTAAACTACTAAATCCTACTTTATTTTTGTTTTGGTTTTCCCCGAAGGGTTAGGCAAAATGAACTATGCCCATACAGCCATGTCTTACGTATGTTTTGAAAGACTTCATTGGACAGAATCATTTCTCATTAACCTAAATATGTCTTATATGACACTAATTTGTTATTTACTACTTTTTATCTATATTTTTTCCGTCATAAAACATTATTGTTTTATATTTTAATATTATCTGAGATTTTAACGTAGATACATAGATTATCAGTACGAACGAAAATTTGGGTAGACTGATCAGCGATTCACCATAACGTTCACAATATCTACCTTAGGACCTATTTATTTATTTATTCATAAAAGGAACACTAACAGCTTATAATATAATAAAACATATTACACATAATAATATAAAAGTTACCTACATTAAGAATTGCACTGTTACATAAGCCAACAAAAACAAAACTTTCAAAACATATAATTAACAAAAAATTCTGCACGTTCTCCCTATCTTATAATATCTATCCCCCTTGTTGCTAAGGTCCCGGGTTCGAATTCCTAGTTTGAACATTACTGATAACCCGATTATCCGAAAGTAAAATGGCCAGTGTTTCAGGCGGCACGGTAAACCTTCGGTCCAGGTTACTACTTACTGATGTAAGTATGTAGTCGTTACGTTGAGCCATGTCCGGGGCCTTTGGCGGCTTAATAATAACCACCAAAAACAAGGTTGAATCTACTCGAAAGGAAAGTGAAGAGTTGCCTTATGATTACTTGTTCATCTGCCAACTCCATTAAGGATGACAGACGTGAGTTTATGTATGTAATCTAAATGCGCATGTCTTATTTTCCCACGATAAAGGTAATCGACATAGGAACCGCTCTATCAAAGATAACGTATAGATAACGTAACCCAAATATTTGGTATACTTATCGGAACACAGTGAGTTGTAATCCAGGTTATTTAAAGTGTGAAAGTGTTCTACTTTTATGATGTATTGTCTTCCTTATCGGTATAGTTGAGCTGTTAGCCTACATTTCACAGGTGGGTAATAAGTCGGCGTGTATTGACGAAGGACGTAATATACGATCCCGACGACCCGATTACTCTAGCCATAGAGGCAGCCAATCAGCTCGCGACACCAAACACTTCAGGACCCCGATACCGACCCCGCCGGCGTGGTCGACGATTTCCCTCATTCAGCGCTTATCGCTATCGACCCACTAGGGTCGATTAATTCTTTCAAATATTTTTCCTCTCAGACGACGCTCTGAGCCGAGGTTCGCGCCCAACTGGGCACCCTCAGGCCGCAGGCCTGGCACGTCTTAAACGTTGTATAGGGTGAGAGCCTTCAGCGCTCCCCATTTGTCCAGCCAAGTAGTTAATGCCATCTGCGGCAAATCTACAATAATCACGTCAAAAAAAAAATACTTTTGTCCTGATTAAAATTAATAAATAAGTTAAATATAAAAAATTAAGTTAAATAAAAGATTGAGGGAAGTCGTCGATCACGCCGGCGGCGGGGTCTGTATCGGGGTCCTGAAGTGTTTGGTGTCGCGAGCTGATTGGCTGCCTCTATGGCTAGAGTAATCGGGTAACCACTGGGGTTCGGAAGAATTTATAACCCGTTTTCTGCTATGGGGTCTTACGTACCTCTCTAAAGAATAAGTACACACATACATAAACTCACGCCTATGTTTCCCCGGGGTAAGCCGAAATTAGGTATTCCATTTGCTTCGATCCGGACACACTTCTCTTGCTTCCTCCACATTCGTCAATCGTTTCGAACCAACATCATCATCAGATCGTGCTGAACCTCTTCTAAGGCATTTCCAACTTGGTCTATGTACGTCCTTCTAGGTCTTCCTCACAGATAAGTCATTCACAAATTCTCAAACTGGACATCATATTAGTCTACAACATAGGTATATAATACTTACTTATAGCAATTTCCTCCATAGGAAATGAGTTTGCATTCGATAACAGTATATCATAGCAAAGCACATAAAACAATAGGACATAACATTTAACTGTTTTGATTGCTTAACTTTTTATTATGCTTGGTCTCGGGAAAATAGGAAAATGTATTCAGTGTTACAAAACGATGATTAAAACATACAGTCTTAACGAAAACTTTGAAGGATGATTCAGGTCATGATTCTGAGTTGATATCAAGTGGAATTTTCCGTCGTAAAATTCATCTACTTTATTTGTGTTTTCTTTTTATTATTATCAATTCTATGCTTTTGCAATGGAAAATTCTACTTGATATTAACTTAGAATAATGAATCATCCCCCTCAGTATTCAAAACGATGTCAGTAACAGCCTGTATAGTCCTTGTCATGAAAGAAACCCGCGGCCGCGGCGCTACTGTCGCAGATTCTGCATAGAATTATTATAAATTGTCAATTAGTTCCATTAAAATCCGTCGACATCTTTCGTGGCGTGGATTGTTATTTTAAATCTAGTTCTTCTTTAGTCTTCGTTTTGTATTTATAGCGGATTATTTTTTTACGACTCTGACTTGTGACTCTAACTACTCTAACTTAAGCGCAACCGTGTTGGCACCACTAACATAATGTATGCAAATACATAGTCGCGCAACCATTTTGTTGCCAGCAACCTAATCTACGCAACTAGTCTTAAGCAAACGGCACTTGTCCCGCTCGTCAAGTTTCGTGTTAATCAATAAATACGTTAAAAAAGAGCAAAATAGATGTCATTTATTGCGTTCATGAAGTATCGTTTTTTTTTAAATATTGATGGAACAAAATGCTGAACTTCATTATGTCAAAATAGTTATCATTAGTTATTAGTTTGGTGCAATAACATCATAGACCTCACGCGTCTGTTTTAAACGATATAATGACATCATCGCGAAGTGTTGCATTCTTTCGCCAACAAAAATAAGAATAAATGCAGATAATTACTTTTAAGTCACTTTCATGCAAAGATCGTGTTTATTTTTAGCTCAGCTTCTCTGCAAGATAATTGTACCTATAGTTACTTGAGTTATAAATTGCCTGCACTTTATACTTTGTAACTACGCTTTGTAATGATAGTCTGTTCACGTTATGTAAGTAATTGCGTATCTTGACTTCATGTTGAACTAGGCAGATTTAAGAATAGATGTAAGTAATCCCAAATTGGAACCAAAAACAAGACGGGACGAATTGCTGGTAACTCTGACACTATACAATACGGCCACAGTGTCCGAATTGACACTTGATTCTTCACAAATATTTTATTCACTACCTATTCGAACACCATCAAACTGTTCAAGTTGTTTTGTACAGTCAGATAAAAAAGTTTTGAAATATCACAAGACAGTTTCATATCACAATCGGGTACTGTATCCAATAAACGTAGACTACACTGTAAACCGTCTCGAACAAGGAGCTAGTATAATAATCTCTCTCTCTTGGTCGGTCCCTCATATCTGAGGATCGTGGTCAGCATCAGGGTTGCACCTGGAGCGTATGATCTGCCTCCACCGGTTCCTGTCCAGCGCTTCCCTTACTACTGTGTAGAACTTGGATGACGACGAGTCTTTCACTTGATCAGTCCATCTAGTCGGTGAACGACCACGCGATCTTTTGCCTTCAGTGTTCCCAACCACAATCAGTTTCTCTATCAGTATAATAATAAATTTGCTTATAATAATAAAAATGCTTAGACGGGAGACGCAAAAAAATGAGTTCACTGATTCAATAGACACGTGTAAATAAATAAAGATTTATCACAAATAAGAATTATCTTATCTTTTAGCGTCTGCTTTTTAACTATATTTACATTAGTAAAGATAAAAAATAAGATAATATAATCTGCACTTGACTAGTCACTATCATTAGGTACTAATATTTTACTATTAGCATTTATTTTACGATTTAAGATTTAAACAATTTGTTCACAGTGTAGTATAGTATCTAGAGACAGACAGACGTTTTTAGGGTTCCGTAAAGGGTAAAAAACGAGACTCATTAACTAAGACTCTGCAGTCCGTCCGTCCGTCTGTCAAAAAGCTGCAACTCATGAACCGTGATAGTCATATAGTTGAAATTATCACAAATGATGTATTTTTGTTTTAGGTGTAACAACAAATACTAATAAACAGAATAAAATAAATATGTAAGGGGGTTTCCATCCAACAAACGTGATTTTTTCTCTCGTTTTGGCTCTACATTAATAACGGCAACAGGTAGACGCAATGAAATATTCACAGAATATTAAGTGTTATATATATTCACTACAAAAATAATGAATATTAAATTAATATAAAAAGGGGGGTTTCCATACATAACGGTACGGAACGCACTTGGCTGTTTTATTTGTTCTTGTATTGCAATACTGTACAGTTAGCCATACTACTCAGGTAGAGTCCCTTTTCATAAAAAAAAAAAACTCTTTAAAGAGGTAAACGGTAAACCTACTTTGTCTTGACAACTTTACTTTTACAAAATCTTCAATTACAATATAAATATCTTGTTGTCTGTTTATTTGCTTTACTCAAAGGTAAGACCATACGGTATGAAAGTCAAGGTAAGGTAAAAATAGAGATTGCAATAAGTATCGCAGAGTATCATCCTTCTACCTTTATCCAACACTGTAAGTGTGGTGGGCACAATATGCCGTCTTCTCCATACTCACTCACACACACACACACACACACACACACACACACACACACACATATATTATCCTTCTTCATAAAATCCACCCACACTTTTAGAGAGAATCATAATATAAATTCAAATTCAAAAAATCCCAGCTGAGGAAGTTTAGTAATCAGTTCCTAGCCAGTTAATCTTATAATAACCTTTTTACAAAGTTTCTATTTAATAACCGTTTTAAAACTGTTCAATGATAAATTCTGAATGACAATCTTTCTTCTATTGCGTGGTAAAAACGTTTACATTATAGAGTATAAGTACAAAGTTAATAAAGTTTTAATAGAGGGAATGAAATCTTAAATATGTACCTATTTCTTGAATAAGGACAAAAAAAGTACTGGTATAACTTGACAGAATCTTTAATTATAATTATCTATCATAATCGGTAAAGGGGCCTAAACTTGTTTGATTGTCTTATTTACTCATTAACATAGATACTAAGTTTGTGTAACTACTAACATCGTATGGAAAATCTTAGTCTGAAATAAAATATTTTTTTTTTATTTTATTTTTTTATAATCATTATACTAGATCATTATACGTTGTAATCGGTTAATAGGTAGTTTTAGACGCATGAGACGATAATTCTACAATAAATATACCTATAGGTATAAACAAGTTGTCAATTTATTCACATTAAAAAAATTACCATTCTGTTTATCCAAGTTTCAAAATTACCTTACTATCGGCATTGCTACACAAAGTACTGATTTTTTTACAGTTTATTTTAAGTATCAATTCAAGGCAAGCACTTTCATTCCTTCACCTTCACCTACCAACCTTCACCCATGGTAAGGTCAGGTGATTTCCGTATTTTTTTTATTTTTCTCACCAGTTCAAAGACACCTACGGTCGCGGTCAAGTGCCTTCAAGGATAGTAGCGACGCGGTAGTGACGCTGGTATCAGGTTCCAGTATAATAGTGGCAAAGTTATCAATTAAATAACATAAATTAATATTTATCATAAATTATTGCTATTCAAAATTTTAGATTGAATAAATTAAATTCATCTTTTTTGGGGTTATGTATACGTTACTACAATAAAATACCAGATAATATTTTGAATTTGTCAGAAAATAAATCTAAAGCTCATGTGAAGCTTACTTTATGTAAAAAAGCTTATTACAAGATTAATGATTACCTAAATGATAAAATGTCTGCTATTGAATGTGTTCCTCTAGTTATTAAATAACTTGTAATGAATACCCTCATTGATTTTAAAGATGTGTTGCTGTTGCAGTTTCTTGTTATTTCTTCTCCTCAGCCATAACATCTTGCGAAATGACGTAAATTCAAAAATGTTATTGACCTTCTACAAGTTTATCCATAATAATTACGTTGAATAAATTATTTTGAATTCTGATCTACTCTGAACTGGCGTGCGTGTATAAAACTTTTGATTAATGTAAGGAAGAAGGCACTTTGCCTCTATGTAACGATTTGGAGGAGTTTTATTTACACGTTATGTCTCTATATTGCTTTTAATTATTGCGTAAATGGAATATCTGAAAAAGATTCAACCCTTCGAAGTCAAACTGTGGTTCAGTTGCAAATTGGATTCGTTTGCCGATCGCAGTAATTAAATGTTTACAATGAAACTTAATTAACTCTATGGCTTTTGACGGAAACGCGATACGTTGCATGGTGAAATCGAACATAGCAAAATAACATAACATCACGAATGTATCCCCGAAAGGGTAGGCAGTCTTCTTCTATCGTGTGGGTTGTGAGGTGGATTACCAACCCCATCAACCCTGGTGTCAGGGTTATTATCGAGCCGCCATAGGCCCCTGACATAACTCATGTAACGACTACGTACTTACATGAGTAAGTAATAACCGGGACCAACGACTTAACGTGCCTTCCGAAGCACGGATCATCTTATTTTTTTTGGACAATCAGGTGATCAGCCTGTAATGTCCTAACAAAACTAGGTCACAAAGTGATTTTTGTGATTTGTCCCCATGGGATTCGAACCCGGGACCTCCGGATCGTGAGCACAATGGTCAACCACTGGACCACGATAAGAAAATGACGGGTATAACTTAAAAAAAAATTAGGATGTGTCTGTAGGAATTGGGGCCATTGCATTGTTAACCGGTCTACAAGCATCTCCGTATGAATCCAGTGGACTCCCAGTGTACCCACTAATTTATACAGCACGTCCACCACCTGTCCTGTCCTCCCACAGCACAGGATGTTATTAATTATTTCGCGTCGCCGTGTCCGGTGCTCATATGCCCACTTTTTACAAGAAACCTTTTAAACAAAAATTCTAACCTACCAAGTCACATTTTATGCCTTCAAACTCATATTAAACTGGTCTAACCAGCCACCAGATGGTATAAACCTCATTATTTTGTAGAAAAACACTGGTACTTACTTTCGTTGTTTTACTTATAAGTACCTCTAGTAATTGTAAAAAATCCTGTTTTTGAAAACTTGTTTTGCGTATATGTCTTCTATAAAAAAGAGGTTACGGAACAGTTTTATTCGATAGAAAAGATGTACTTGGGCTTATTATTTTTTAAGCTGGACTGGGAGAGAATATAAAACAAATGCGTTCAGCTTACCAAACAAAAATACGCTTGTCGAAAAATCAACAGGGCCAGATTTCCAGACATCTACTTCATTGTGTGGGTTGTGAGGTGGATTACCAACCCCATCAACCTGGTGTCAAGGTTACTATTTAGCCGCCAATGACCCCTGACATGGCTCATGTAACGACTACTAACTTACATCAGTAAAAGTAAGTAAGTATATTTATATATTAGTGGTTTATTTTTTTATTAGCGGATAGGCTCCGTCCTATAAAACTAAAATCTCAACTGTGTCAAATTATTTGATTTAATTTTCTCTTTGGGAATTAATATTATGTATTTAAAACTTATCAGTTGCACAATGACAACATATAGTATAATTGTTTATTGTATCAAATTTGTCGCGCGCAAATTAATCTTGTAAAATATTGTCCCACCAATTAGTGTTTGCTAACATTATATTTATTAATAAAAACACTAATAAGTGCTTATTGAAAACGACCTATAATATTGATCTGTTTATTATAATATTCATATCGCACACTGACCTTATGTGTGACACTGGACTTGTATACATTACCTTCATCTTATTTGATAAGGCTGCTTTTAAATAAAGATCTTGACTTAATATATTCTGGCCTTAAGCTTAAGCACACCCCGGACATATCATACTAAAAATTCTCGGTTTACACAGACACTACACATGGAGGCAGACGTCACAGGCGCATCTGTGTGTGACGTCTGACGCCATACTGTTGAAGACTAAAGTCAGACCGAGGGGAAGTGAGGTAAATCTAGCTGAGCCGCTGGTGGGGAGCGGAGAGTTCCAGTTCTATACATATCATTATTCCTTATTTTATAGTTTATCTTACTTTGCTAGAAGGACTCACATTGACTAAACTGGAAAAGGAAAAGGTATGGAACGATCTACTCTGAACCGGCGTGCGTGTATGAAGTGATTAACCAATGTGGAGGAAGCAAGAGACGTGTGTTAGGATAGAAACAAATGGAATTCCATAGTCTCTGCTTCCTCTGGTGGGAAATAGGCGTGAGTTTATGAATGTATGTATGTTCTTATCCATAAAAGAAGTACGCAAGACCCCATAGCAGGGAACGGCTTATATGTATGTATGTATTTTATAGCTTAAGCTATAAGTCGCCACATTGTCACCACGTGACGGCCAAGTATTGAAAGCCACCTGACTCAAAAGAAAAAAAATACCCTATGTCGCGGGTGACTAGGGTTGCCGTGCTTTTTTCGTTATAAATAATATTATGCAGAATTTCTTAAGTTGTAGATAGTTGTGGTAGGTACATTTGCATTGATAACTATATTAGAAAGATAACATGGCACAAGTGAAAGTACTTTTTTCTGCTGTGACAAAAAAAATAACTGTGTACCTTACCTTTGAACATATACACGCCTCGTTTTTTCGTTTTCCTCCTCTGTGATAATAAAAAATCCTTCATTAATAAAAATGTTTATATAACATTTTCTTTTTTTCTGTACGTTTCTTACCGTTTGATGTGGGAAATTAAATTAATAGCGAGGCGTACATACGGGCTATTACCAACGAACTTGGTTGATTAGGCACTCAAAGTTTGAAGTTACGTCCTCTTTTTGTTACAAATAAACCTTAACAAAACTTTTAATATTTGTAATTTCTAATAATGAGTAATAAAAATACCATTTAACGCCAGGCGCGCACTACGAGTTTTTCGCCGCGCGGCAGAAAAGAGCAGCGCCTTAATGTCGCACTGTAATACTGCGCCGCTGCGGCGGCTCTACCGTCAAGTGCGCGCAATACAATTTAAAACTGTTTGGTACAGAATTACAGTGCGACATTATGCCGCTGCTGTTTTCTGCCGCGCGGCGAAAAACTCGTAGTGCGCGCCTGGCCTAAGTAAGTAGGAAGTTGACAATAACTTCAGACCCAGAGTAAACCTGAAGGAAATAGAAAGGATTTATATTATGTTTTATTGTTTGTAGGTTCTCTAGACCTTCAAGTAGTAGCAAAAAGGTATAGAGCTCACTTAGCTTAGTTTATCTATGACAAAAATTATAATTTCGATCACCGAAATGCATGGCTACACTTACGCCATCTATTGTCGCCAAGCTAGGGTCCCAACACCCTTACATGAAGATGACGTAATGAATTTATCAGAAATTCGCGTGTCTTTTATATTGTGATTGGTTGTTCTTGGAGCGATGACGTCACGCTTGCAAATCATTATGGAGTCAGGCGGGATGGCTGGGTAAGCGCTATTGATTGGAGAACTCTGATACTTCATAATATAATTTCAGAAAATAAAAATATTTTCAGAAAAAGAGAACGGCCTCCGTGTTCCAGTGGTTGAGCGTTGGGCTCACGATCCGGAGGTCCCGGGTTTAAATCCCGGTGGGGACATATCACAAAAATCACTTTGTGATCCCTAGTTTAGTTAGGACATTACAAGCTAATCACCTGATTGAACTACCCAATTGGCTTATAGGATATCTTCCTTATATTTCACATAATCGCCGGGAACGTTAGACCAATATATCCCGTCACTCAGCTCACGTAACGTAATCAATACCGCTTAAAGGATGTGTACAACCACTTCCTTGTTACCATAATGTGGACAGGTATTTCCCAGTTGGGGTTATTACCACAGAACATAGATAGAGGTTCAATGCCGGTCGGAATCACCACCCAATCTTCTATCGTGTGGGTTGTGAGGTGCAGTATCAACCTCATCAACCCTGGTGTCAGGGTTACTATTGAGCCGCCAAAGGCCCCTGACATGGCTCATGTAACAACACCTCACTTATACCAGTAAAAAGTAACCGGGGCCGACAGCTTAACGTGCCTTTCGAAGCACGGAACATGTTACTTTCGGACAATCAGGTGATCAGCCTGTAATGTCTTATAACCAACCTAGGGATCACAAAGTGATTTTCGTGATGCATCCCCACCGGGATTTGAACCCGGGACCTCCGGATCGTGAGCCACGGAGGCTGTTATTGCTTATAATAATTAAGTACTTAAAAATATATTATCAATATAAGTGAGTATTATGTACAGGTAAAAACCTCAGCAATATAATTATTCCTAGTTAAACTAGTTTCTGTCGTAAACATAACATAAACTTGTTTAATGGGCTTTACCTATGTATCTGTAAACAAACACATAATGATTAAAATGTGTTTCTTGTTGGTAAACAAATCATAAATATGAATAACAATAATTGAAGGTCATTCGTTGACCATATCCCTAAACAAATCACTTATATATTGAAAAAAAAAAACAATTTAAAAAAATATACTCTAATAATCATATAGAGCTGCTGATTCCGAAGAAAAAAACTTCATTTTATTTTTATTTATTTTAGCTGTTTTAAAATAGTGCTGTCCCTTACCTCTCTTTCTTGTCCTTTTTAAAGCAAGAAAGAAATAGCTAGTTTGCTAGTTTTGGATGTGGCAAACTAAATTAAAATTAAGTTTGTGTCTGGCAAAACTGGTAGTGACGTGGACTTATAAAAAAAAATGGATTTGTAAAAGGTAATGACGTTTCCAATCCTTATGACGGCTGTGAAATTCTGAAGTTATTCACAATATTGTTTTATCGAAGTTTACTCTTCAATGCTTTAACTGTCTTAGTCAAACAACGACTTCGCTTAAAGAGAAAAAAAATGGCAGAAATACATCACAACCGGGGGATAAATAGTTAAAAGTAAAAGAGAGACAAAAAAGAAATAACTATAGAAACACTTAATAGAGAATAAAAAGAATAGAATATAAATAATTCATTATAAAAGGACGCCACACACATAAACAAGACAGTAACATCACTTAAAATTTTGACAGAACAATTACAAAAAAAAGAAAAAAAAAGTGTAGTTTGATTTTATTTTTTCTAAAATGTTCGTGAGTATTTTTATTAACGTCACTTATTGTAGATTTTTTGCAAATGACATTAACGACTGCAATCTAAACATAATACATCATTCACAAATTCTTTGTGCTTCGTGCTACAAGCTCTTCAACCAAAAAGGGTGAACTGTGACTCATAAAGGGGATGAGTCAAACCAAATTGACTTTATGACTAACCACAAATGCATTTCCACATAAAATATTTTATTGTTATTCCCTACTAAATGTCAAGTTGGTTGGAGTTATTATTATTTAAACTAACCAGGCGAGTAGGGCTAACATACGCAACGAGATAAAATTTTGTCACGGTCATTTCATCGATTCTGACGATATAATTATGTCGTTTTGTCGATTAATGCTAATATGTGAACTCAAATAAATCATGTCCTCTGTCAAAATACGAACAAAATAAAACGCAAACTTATCGATTTCGACAAATTTATTTACAATACCTGTACGTACTTGTACGGGGTGTAAGTGACATCGTAATGAATACTGAGAAGGATGATACAGCTCATTATTCTGAATTAATATCACGTGGAATTTGCTATCGCAAAAGTATAGAGTTGACATTTATTAAAAAAATTACAAAAAATCGTGAATTTTGCGAAGGAAAATTTCCCTTGATATTAACTCAGAATCGTGGCCAGAATCATCCCCCTCAGTATTCGGTAATATGTCTCTAACACCCTGTATTACATACTGCACATCTCTGCATACCACAGGCATATATAGACATATACAGACATCTAGGGATATAATTATCAGACATTTATCTAACTAGAAAATGGTGTTATCAGTTTTTTATCATTATCTATAGCTCTTATTGTGAGTCACATGCCACTTCAGATAAATACCTATCTCGATCTGTTTACACTAAACACAGTTGTAATGTGG
Organism: Pectinophora gossypiella; assembly: GCF_024362695.1. Classification (NCBI taxonomy): domain Eukaryota; kingdom Metazoa; phylum Arthropoda; class Insecta; order Lepidoptera; family Gelechiidae; genus Pectinophora; species Pectinophora gossypiella. Next base: position 14,560,273 of record NC_065417.1, read on the forward strand.
TTAAGCGGGTCAATATACTTTATTCTATTTTATTTATTTAAAGAATTACAATGTTAGCCCTAACTTAAAAAAAAAAATTGAGTTTATCCCGTATTTTGTTGAACACAAATTCGAAGATATAGGCACCTACTTTCAAATTTATGTTCAACAAAACACATGTTTAACTGAATTTTAAATTTGAATTTGGAACATTAGCGAAACATTCGTTTAAGTTTTGAATTTGGAACATTAAAATTAAGAATTAAAAACCTTAGAATACGCACTGTAAAATAATTATTTAAGTATTTTTAATACTTCCTCGTAAGTATTTAATATTTTTATGATAATCCTTATGAAACATAAACTTGCAAGGTGTTTCGATTTTTTTTTATTAGAAGTAGTTTTTAACCGCAAACACGATATCTACAAGGTTATGAGTCCTTACCTATGTGATGAATTAGTTTACGATTTCACACTAAACATATCTTTTGATAATCCTGAATAAGTAAGTACTTTAAACTTTTTTATATTTATCGTGAACTAGTTACATCTGTAAAGATGAATAACTCTGACGTCATAAGCTTCCCCGTATTAAATTTCCCCTATTACCTACATGTCTATATGACATGACGCATACAGTAAGTTAAACAGAAGTGACGTAGTGAATTTATCGGAAATTCGCGTTAATGTTTTATTGCGTGTTTATATTACTCAGTGATTCAAAATTTGAATAAAGAATAGAACGGTAACTCACTGCCCCGCACCAATTCGTATCGGGCAATTACCTCACCCCCTCTGGGTCTTACTTTGGTCTTAAATAGCCATAAAATAAAGGACAGAGCTCGAGAACTGCGTCTCGCTCGCGCCTACGCGTTAAGAATGAGATTTGTTTAAGAATCCAGGGCGTGGTTAGACATAATAGTCTACTTGTTATAGTGATTCAAACCCTGTTTTTATTACGTGACTCAAAAAGACGTTCCTTAGTAGGTAAAACTAATAGGATGCGTAAGCTTATAGGTAATTAGTTTTTATAATAAATTAAGTTTTTCCTGCTTCATTTTTATTGCCTACCTAGTGTAATTAAGAGCATAATTGCAGGGTAACATTGCCAATTTGTATTATGATCGCCTTTTTTGTTGTCCATAAGTAAGTTCAATAACAACAATACAAAACAGGGGATAATTAAAAGCATTACAAGAAGATGAGTACCCGACATAAGTACTACAATTAATGTCATTTAAAATAAACAACTTTGGGAAATAGACAAAATAGAGATGGTCTTTTTTGTAACTGTTTTTTAGGCGACTGTGTTACTGTTTAGCACAAATAAACAAAATATGAGATACAAGTTACATAAATACAATTTATTGCACTAAAACAAAGAAACAGTTATATAAAAAGTACAGGGTTGTAAAATTAAATGATTATGACAATCGAGAGTGACAGTGATTAAAATATAGTTGTTGACATTTCACCTTATGTCAATGTCATATTTTTTGTCTTCTTATCTCATGTGGGTTGTGAGGTGGATTACCAACCCCATCAACCCTGGTGTCAAGATTACTATTGAGCCGCCAAAGGCCCCTGACATGACACATATAACGACTACTTACTTACATCAGTAAGTAGTAACTGGGACCATCGGCTAAACGTGCCTTCTGAAGCACGCATCATCTTACTTTTCGACAATCAGCCTGTAGTGTCCTAACCAAACTGATATTTTCCCACCGGCATTCGAACCCGGGACCTCCGGATCGTGAGCCTAACGCTCAACCACTGGACCACGGAGGCCGTTATATTTTTTTATCAATGTCACTGCTGTCGTCTCCCTGTACTGTTTACAGCACTGTCAATGATTTTATCTACACAATTATGGTACTTTTTCGTAACCAATTGAATTCAATAAAAGTGTGATAAATGTAAGTACTAACTATTAATTCCTGTCCTTAGTGATTTTCTGTTTCCCTAGACAGATAGAAATTGAATTAAAAAAAAAAACAGAGAAAGAAGATCAGTATAAAGCGTTTTTAATGCTGTTTTGAAATGTACAAACAAATGACAGACGCGATGGCAAGCCACTCGCCGTATCGAGAATCGACGTTCGGGGAGTCAACGCTATAATTTGATCAAACTCACTCCCCAGACAATTTAAAAATAGACCAAACAATAGGTACAATAACAATACATTCTGACACACATTATCTCTCTCGTGAGTTAGCGGAACACATACGTGCTCATACAGACATTTCAGACACGCGTCTTAGTGAAAACGAGAATAACACAAACGTGACTGTCATTATCAAAGAGAATTCACAAAGATACAAAATAAAAACTCACACCCGCAATCCTTAATGAGATGGGTAGTACCACTAGTAATAGGAAGAAAAAAATGCAGTAAATAATGCGCAATTCTAAAATGGACTATAATGAACCATTATGATGATCAGGGGGGTTAAACACGCCATACACTTAGCAGCAATTTATCTAAAAAGCAGTAAGCAGCAATTTGACATTGACGCAAATAAAAGTAAGCGCGCAATGCAAACAAATGTCAAATAGCAATATTGCTTTCTTAGATGAATTGCTTCGATTCTTATGCAGAAATTCTCTACAAAGCAGTATTGCAATTTGACATTGGCGCATATAAAAATAAGTGCGCAACGTCATGAAATAACAAATAACAATAGTGCTTTTTCAAATGAATTGCTTTTTAATCCCCCAGTTCATGGCACGTGTTATGCTAGAAAGGACAGACGCTATTGCATCTGCCAACCTGTCCTCTACCGACACATCCATGTTACAATTTCAACCCAAACGCGGTCACAAAGTCCTTTCTAGAATGTTTAACTACCTGTTTGGTCGATAGGCTGATCAGCTGGTTTTAGGGCAAGTATTGTCAAATATACTCGTGCCTGCATCCATAGTGATTTTAAAAAGGTATGTGCATGAGTTTGGAATATTTTGCAAGAAAATATCTAGAAAATTCTTAGCAAAGTGAGCAAGCATACTGCACTTCAGATTGCTCAGGTGTGTCGTCATTAAATGACATTTAGAATCAATACATTCTGGGAAATTTCAATGAGAGTATTGACCTTAAGGTTAAGGTCTGTGAACTATTAGAAGTTGGTGTCAATAAATATATTTTATATGTTTATAAAGTTTTCAAACTAATAACGTCTAAGAAGATGTTATTATAATTTTAAAAGTAAATTAGTGTTTATTCAATTGTAAGTCATTCAATTTCTCACAGCCAATTTTCCTACTGATATTGTTTTGTTTTTTTTTGACGTGACTTATTGTAGATTTGCCGCAAATGGCATTAACAGCTTGACGGCAAGTTTAATTTCATAGCAAAAGTGTTAACAACAATTCCAAATTTCATACATCGAATGTTGTCGATTTAAATTCTCTAGCGTAACAAAACCGTTAATCGTTTACGTGATAACGACTGCATATTTCGAATTGAAATAGCGTTTAAATTTGCGTTTTTGTGACGGTAAAAAACGTATGCGCAAAAACCAATCTAGGTCATATAACAACGAAGTTATCGAGCAGGGAAAACTGTTACTACAGGTCATTGCGATAACAAATTTTATAAATGATATAAAATAGTACAAAATGATTGTCTATGACTCTACATTCATTGTATTTAAAAATACCACACTCTTGACTATTTCTTATCGACACGTTCCTATTATCCCCTGTTGATGTTTCCTTTATTAAAATACCGGAACATACTGACTTCGTTTCTTTGCTTTAATATTACTTAATATTATTATAAAAAAATACACTCACCAGTCCTTGAATCCTCGGAAACATTTTGTAACAATAATCACACTCACTTACACAACTAAAATACACAAAATTGTCAATTTACTTATTAATTAACCACACACTTTCTAATACACAAAAAGTTAATTGCGATGTCATTTGTAAAAGAAAACTGTTCCGCAAGGTGAATATTTGGACCGGTATTATAAAAAGTTGATACGTGCGCGGGATTCGGTGCGTCGAACGCTTGTGTGAAGTCGACGGCGCGAGTTGCTTCACTCGCTCTCGTATGATTCATACTGCGAGGAGGGAGTTTATCTTTGTTTACTTTATCTCTGTTGTGTGGACATTTTTTTTTCTCTTGAACCGCTTTTAATCACCAGGAAGAGTTTAAACCCATTGTTGCTGATCAATAGATCAGCTTACATTACGTTCCTGTTTTGGTTGTTACTTATATTGTTCTTTGGAAGTACTTTAGTAAATATGGTCATTCAAATAGTAGGCATGGTATTTTTGTATTTCAAAGTCCGATATCTCATTACATTGCTCTAGTTTTTTGCCAAGAATAAAGTACATGTGTTTTTGAAATCACATTATTTGCGCGTGGATAAAGTCACGTAGACCTACATTTCTGCAAGACATATTATATTGAATATTATAAGACTTTTAGGTAAACCTTGCCCTTATTGACGCAAGCAGACTTTTCATTGGATCGATTTAACTTTATGTTTTACCTGACAATTGACTTGCTTCAGTTTTGTTTTTTTAAAAGACACTCATAAATCTTGACCGTTAATTTGAATACTCACAGAACATAAATGTCATTAAATAATCTAAAATGTCGAAAAAAATATTTCACCTAGAATATCTCAATCAATCATAGGTTTCTAAATTCACTCAGAAAAAAGCATCTTTCAACTGTGTTTGTTTCATTCATTATTTTTCTTTTAATACTTAACAATACTTTGTGCGTAGGAAAGCTTTCAAAGAAAGAAAGAATCAAAAAGGTTCCGCCGACGCAAAACAGAATGGTTCGAATTTTTGCTTCTAATTATTAATAAGCACTGATATTTTCGTCATTCAGTCTCCACGTCTAATACCTTGCTTTAGTAATAATTAATTAATCGTTCAGTATTGCAGCTGTTCTTGTATAATTACATCCATATAGTGACTAGTCAGACAAGTCGGGACTAGTTTAACCTGTTTCAGTATACTTGTAACTTGCTTATAAGTATTAACATACATAATTGCAAGTCTATTAGGATTGACTTAAAAACCATTATTGATTTACGACTTGACTGGCTTTGCCTGGGTACTCTTTGTTGTTTTTTAATTGCAAGTTTTTTTGTAAATTGTGTCTCCTCGGAGATATGCATATCATGACAGTAAAATCCGCATGCAAGTTAATTCAGCAGTTGAATACTACTATGTATAAAACGGCAACTCTGAATACACTCAGATGCGCGTGTATGTTGACGTCTATGTGTAGTGTATATGTAAAACGAGGTGTTTTGTATGAAGTGTCCGGGGTGTAATACTGCGGGGATTAAAATACCTTTTTAAAGTGTTTCATCTAAATAAGCAATACATAACAACAGCCTATATACGTCCCACTGCTAGGCACAGGCGTCCCCTCAATCTACCGGAGGGGGTATGGAGCATACTCCACCACGCTGCTGCACTGCGGGTTGGTGGAGGTATTTGGGCTAGTAGCCCGGGACCAACGGCTTAGCGTGCCTTCCTCAGCATGGAATCATCTTACTTATTAGGACTCAGGTGATTCAAGCCTGCAATGTCCTTACCAAACAAAGGACAGTCTCACAACGTGATTTCGACGATGTCCCCAACGGGAATCGAATCCGGACCTCCAGATCATTAGCCCAACGCTACCACTAGACCACGGAGACTGTTAATAAGCAGTATTTAAATTAATTGACATTGCGCACTTACTATTTCATGCGCAAATGCTAATACTAATATAAGTGATGTTGTCGCGGAAAGAAGTACGTAAATACTCCTTTATCACAAAACTCTAAGGTCCAGTCCTTTAAAAAAAACGTAATGGCGGACAGTTTTAAGAAGAAAATATAAAAGAAGACAGTCGATGATTACAAATATTTACTTATATTTGTCGTATTTAATAATTACTGATAATTGGTAGATAATAATCGAAAAAAACGATAATAAGAGAAAAACATCGTTGGATATAAATGTGTATGAACTAATATGATTCTTTAATAGTAAATTATAATAATAAATAATACTTAGTCTAAATTTAGTTATCATTGGTGTCATTTTAGTTTGACCTCGCAGTTCACTAAATCGATAAAAAATGTTGTTGTTTGATTTAACTATTTTTTTTAAGTCTTATTAAAAAGGTACTTCTAGTTCTTTTGTTACAACTATGCAAACTTTAAAAAACGGCTGCATGTTCGAGATATTTTGAGATATTGTAAAGTAAATAAACCAACGGAGAACGTGTCGGATTGGCTCACGAAAATTCATTGCCGCCTATTGTGCTTATTTTTATTCGTATGTTTATGTCCTGTGTACATGTCGTTGTGCAATAAAGTATTGATTGATTGATTGATTGAAAATTATCATAAGTCACATGACTACTTATCAAAAATCACTGCGAGATGTCTTCTACCCAACCCTTTGTTTTAATAAATTAGGTTCGCGTTTGACCACAGTCTCACCTGATGGTAAGTGACGATGTGGTCTAAGGTAGATTACGCTTACCTAGAAAATGCCTATTCACTCTACCCTTGAAGACTCCCAGATTATAACGACAGAACTTAGTATTATTTCTTATTCTATGACAAGAGTTTATGGACTACACGCGCGTGTTTTATTTTAAGTCTATTCTCATTAGGTATCTACTTTACCTTACTTTTTCCTCCTTTTATATTTTGTTACTACATTTTCCTTATTTCTTGGGAAAACTAGCCAGATAAGTTGGTGTAAGTAACGTTTCGACACAATTCGGACAGTCCGTACAAAAATCTCGTTCTTACAGTGTGCCGCGTTATCTTGTGTGTGCGAGCGAGAATGAAAATCCGCACGCGGGCTCTTACTCTTTAACGACTTACGGAATTAGACTAAAGTGAACCCTATCGGGGCTGAGGTAAAGCTCACTCGAAGCTCACCCCGAACACTCCCTACAAAAATCTCAATCTAACCGTGTACCGCTTTAACGCGTAAGTGCAAACGAGACAAACACCCTGCGCGCGGTCCTGCTTACTCCTTAGCTTCTTGCGACCATTTAGACTAAATTAAAACCTAGAGGGGGTGAGGTAAATTTTGCTCGACGCCCGACACGAATTGGTGCGGGGCGGAAACTTACCATTCTATACGTAGTTATTATTTTTAACAATGAAAAGAAGATGCTCGCTAACAAGGCTTACGCAGATAGGTATGAAGAACGCGTTAATAATTTGTTTGAAAACGATTTCGCTAGGGAAATGGCCGATACGACACTCACGTCGAATACGTGGTACCTACCACATTTCGGAGTTGACAATCCCAACAAAAAGAAGCTACGTTTAGTCTATGACGCAGCTGCTAAGAGTGAAGGCAAGTCGTGAATAGATAAACACATTTATTTATTTTATGCTCCAAGCACTCTAACATAAAAGGCAATGAGATTGCTGACAAACTCGCGAGGGAGCTGAACCTTTCTGCGAAAAGCACCTCTAGATAGTATCTCGGGGTACGATTAAGAAATTAATTCAAAGAATTTTGATCCAATTCAGTTGGCTTGAATCATTCGAAGCAACTGACGTTTTTCTCAGAAATTCTCATCAGAGGGTTACTCTTACTAGGGGGCTGGTAAGGATTTTAACAAGGGCTTCACGGGGCATTGTAGACTCAACAAGCACCTACATAGAATGGAGCTAAGCAAGTCCCCTTTATGCAGATTTTGTTTAAAGGAGGATGAGACGCCATTACACCTGCTGTGCAGCTGTGAGGCTCTCATACTCAGTAGAAGCCGAGCACTCGAGGGCCACGTAACGGATGCCCAGGAGGTCAGGGCGCTTCCTCTCAAAAAGACGCTAGATATAATCGAACGGATCGGTCTAGAGGAGGATTTTTAAATGTAGGGACTTGGTCACAATAGATTTTGTTACGTCGCGGTAGCCATTTGGGCTGCATCAGTTCGAGCCCTTTCAAACTCGGAATAGAGTTGGTAATACCTATCTCGCGATTTACCTGTTCATTGTAAAGAAAACAGTTCACCCCAAGAATCACTGATTCGTAAACCGCAATTTACCTTTCATTCAATCAACTTAAATCTATATGTACAGGGTGTAAAAAAATGAATCATAATACTGAAGGACGTGGTTCTGGCCATGAAACTGATCTTTTTCCAAGGAACATGGGTCGAAATATTTTAAAAAAAATTTTGGTCTCCCATACTTAATGCGCGATCAACTGATACGGTTTGTATGGTGAGATGAATAAAATACAAAATAGAGGTATTGAAACTTCGATCAAAGTTACAACAAACTACAAGAACTTTTATATTATGTTACTTGCTTCTATGTAACCCTTCATAGGCGAGTCCGACTCGCACTTGACCGCTGTTTTATATTTAGAATTTCGCTAAACAGTTCTTAACACACATTAGTGGTCACGAAAATATTGTTATCACTGCTTGACCTTGTTTCGATTCACACTTTTCCGTGTCATCCTCTTTGACTTTCGCTTACCAGGATTTTTCTTCAAGGTCCGGGTGCTAGAAAGTGTCCCAGTTATCTTATTGATCTTCTTCTATCGTGTTGGTTGTGAGGTGGATTACCAACTTCATCAACCCTTGTGTCAGGGTTATTATTATAATTAAAGCACATAATAACGGGTTCTTACCGCGTTTAAATGGGGATATGAGACTCCCGATATTTCGACACTGTTGGAAGTGCCATGAGAATATAGGGAGTCTCATATCCCTATTTAAACGCGGTAAGAACCCATTATTATATTGTGCTTTAATTATGATAATAACCGCGTAAACTTAAAACAATGTATAGGGTTATTATTGACCCGCCAAAGGCCCCTAACATGTCTCATGTAACGACTACGTAATTTTACATCAGTAAGTAGTAACCGGGACCAACGGCTTAACGTGTCTTCCGAAGCACGGATCATCTTACTTTCGGACAATCAGGTGACCAGCCTTTATAGTCCTAATCAAACTAGGGCTCGCAAAGTGATTTTTGTGATGTCCCCACCGGGAATCGAACACGAGATCGTGAGGCCAACGCTCAACTGGAGGTCGTTATTATATCTTATTGACGATCGTAGGGAAATAAAAATGGCTACTTAGTTACACACAAATATAACAATGACTACAGTCACGAGCATTAATATGTATACACTTTGGTACCATGTCACATTAACTTTTTTGACAAATTGAACTGTAAGTCTCACTAAATGTCAATTATGTTAGTGCGACAGAGTCCTAAAGTGGGTACATTATATTGCTCATGACTGTACATAAGGAACGGTAGCTCTTCGCTCTGCACCAACTCGTATAGGGCACCGAGTTAGATTTACCTCACCCTTCTGGATCTTTCTAAATGTCCGCTAAGGAGTAAGAGGGAGCGAGGACTGTTCGTCTCATTCGCACTTACGAGATAAGGCAGCACACGGTAAGAATGAAATTTTTGTATCAAGTGTCCAGGGTGTGCTCAAATCCCAGTTTTATTTATATTTTCTCCAGAAATCTCTAAAATACAATATAACATTCTATGAAACTCATTAAAATGGAAACATTATAACAGGAAATGAATTCCATTGTTTTATAATGAGGAAACTGCATTATGTACCTGTTTACATTAAAAACCTGCAAATCCTGCATAAAACTGTAAAGCATCTTAGCAGCGTGTTTGCTAAAAAGCTTTGTGCAGGTGTTTTATAGAGAGTGGAATTTCGTTCTATTCGCTTTTGGAGTTTACAAGTTTGTTATCCTGTTGTTATTTAAGTAGTTCAAAATTACGAAGTATTTGTTGATTTTACAGTCATGCATGATCAGTATCGTGTGCCCAATTTAGAACCCTGTCGCACTAACATATTTGACATGTAGTGAAAGTTACAGTTCAATTTGTAATGTGATATGGTAACAAAGTGTAAACATACTGTTACTCGTGACCGTACCACCGAGGCCGCGAGGCGTTGTGAGAAGCTGCAGTAGTTTTAGGCGGATGAGACGTTCGTTATGTAAAAATTGCCGATTCTACTGAATAAAGATATTTTTGAATTTGAATTTGTATAGTACTTACAAACATTTATGTTATTTATAATGTGTAAGATGTGTTTGTTTCAGTCGAATTGGTTTTCACTGTAATGACTAAATGTAAAACTGGGGGGTTAAAATGGCGACATTGAAGCAATTCATCTAAGAAAGCAATATTGCTATTTGACATTTGTTAGCATTGCGCACTTACTTTTACATGAGCAAATGTCAAATTGCAATATTGCTTTCTTAGATGAATTGCTTCGATGTGGCCATTTTAACCCCCCTGTACTAAATAAATAAATATAAATTCCTATCAAAAACACAAAGCAATTATTATTGTGACTTAAGTCTTAATTGCTTTGCAAGTGCGTACCGATTTTATTTTATTAAGTACTTACGTCAACTTGTCAACACCAAGCGGAATCACTTAAGGCCGCTTAAGTTTTGATCTTAGCTTAACAACTGTCGCTCCCCAAGGTTCCCAAAGTTAATCTTGAATCGGGATAATCTTAGATGAAATAAGTTGGTTATTTTGAAGGAACTTTTCATCGACGGTACAACAAAATAAGACACCTACCATCTTATTACAAAACGAAGAAGATTAAAGATAAAAATCTTTTTTTGTAACGAAGGGGAAATCCTCATGGATACCTCGTCGCCTGGGGGAGGGAGAACGAGGTTAATAACCTAACCTAACCTAACAACTCAACTCAACACATAACATCACGATTTTATCCCAATTGGGGTAGTCAGAGGTAAATCAATCGCAAGATGAATTAAGTAACCCACTCTTCTTCCCGCCAAAACCTTCACCTCCAGATACGACACGACTTGCACTTTCTCTTTTATTTGTTTCATAAATGTTCTCCTAGGTCTATCACTTCCTCTCTTCCCTTCAATTTTTCATGGTTTGTTTAAATACGTCTAATTGTCACAGAAGCGGTCGCGATTGACCTATTTGTCATATGTGTTGCCAGAACCCACTCGTCCGTTATTACGTGTCTAAACACTATATCGTCGATTAAACTTTTAGATCTGAGGAGTTTGTAATTATTTTTTAATCTTCTCGTACTAAGACGTTCTGTTCACGGCATGCGATGTCACAATCTATTTATGTCACAAAAATGGACAGAAATGTAATACCCCAGGTTGGGTGTTCTATTTTTATTTGCTTTGTAAACGGCCTCCGTGGTCCAGTGGTTGAGCGTTGGGCTAACGATCGGGAGGTCCTCGGTTCGAATCCCGGTGGGAACATATCACAAAAATCATTTTGTGATCCCTAGTTTGGTCAGGACATTACAAGCTGATCACCTGATTGACCGAAAATAAAACGATCCGTGCTTCGGAAGGCACATAAGCCGTTGGTTCCGGTTCATACTTACTGATGTAAGTACGTAGGCGTTACATGAGTCATTTTAGGGGCCATTGGCGGCTCAATAGAAACCCCCAGGGTTGATGAGGTTGGTAATCCACGTTACAACCCACACGATAGAAGAAGAAGTTTTATTGATTTTACGCCATGTATTTACATGTTGTTTAAATTAAATAGGTTCATTTAAGGATCGGATCATCTCTCTGACATTTATCCCGTTTTATTTGTAGAGTCCGCTAAACTTGTACGAAGTGATGACACCTATGACTACGGTTCCCCCCTTGTTCCTTGATTATATGCATTAAAATACAATCGCAGTTTATCTTCCTTGTTTCAGGTGAAACGCTCCATCATGCTCAAAATGGCCGACGCTTGCGCCGACAGTTCGAAACAGACCAGGTTCCACGAGATGCACGTCCAGAGACACAACAACGTCAGCATTCTGTACGCCGACATCGTCAACTTCACTCCTTTATCTGAGAGGCTTAGTGCTTCTGACCTTGTGAAGACCTTGAATGAACTCTTCGGGAGGTTCGATCAGATTGCTCAGGTGAGATATTTTTTTCCTAGATTAGGATAACAATCATTCTACGTATCTATACGCTAACATCAACGTAACTCCTTTGACGGAGAGGCTCAGGGATTTTGACCGCGTGTAGACCTTGAATGAAGTCTTCAGACGCTTTGATCAGATTGCTCAGGTAAGATAATTATTTTTTTGCCTAGGTTAGGATAAGACTCTGTCATGGTCTACTCCACTCCTTGGTCTGAGAAGCTCAGCGCTTCTGACCTCGTAAAGACATTGGATGAAGTTTTTGGGAGGTTCGATCAGGTAGGTAAGAGATTTTTTTGTTAGGTTAGGTGAAGACCTTGAGTGAACTCTTCACGTCAGATTAATGGAGTAGTCATGTCGTATAGGGTCTACCAGCCTGTTAGTTACGATACTGGTACCAATAAATAATACAGTATCTTAGATTTGGTCGCCTCAAGATAGATATTATGACATCAATATTGATAGCAATCGATAAACTATATTTCTCAAAAGATGAAACTGACCTCGATTTCTCATCTTCGAAATCGTATCCTATGAATCAACTTAGTTTATGTAGGTTGAGAATCCGTTTCAGATACAGAGTTACCTATTACTAAATAATAAAGAATAATACTCCTCTGAGTCTTTTTCAAAAATTTTGTAAGTGGCTAAGGAGTAAGGGAAGAATGAGAATTTGTATGGTTGCTAGGGCGTGCTATTACTGAGATGATTCAAATGTGTTCGAATCCTCACATAAAATAATGTGGCAACACTAGTTTTTAAGTTTTTAATTCGACAGCAAGATGGCGATTCTAACACTCTTTACTTCAACTCTTTACTTACTCATTCAACATGTAACTACAATATTATTAAATACAGTCCAAATTTAACTTTTATGTGCAATTTTATTTAAAAAAAAAAACTAAATTATAAATTAAAAATAATAATAATAAAGATAAAAAAAAATTAAAATATCAATATTAATATAAAAAAAAATAAAAAAATATTAATATTATTATTATTTTAATTATTATTTATTTAATTATTTTTTTTATTTCAGCTCCGCACAAAATATCCGGTTGACTTAACTCACTTTTCCTTCAACAATAGATTAAGTACATAAGTAATTATTTCCAAAGGGATTAAAATACTGCTAAAGTCTACACTCACAATGTAGGTACGTAGTTCATTATTGAATTAACTGTGTGGGGTATTTTACGAGAAAACTTCTCAGCAGGAGGTGTTATTATAACTTTAGCCAGATATTTCACAGTACAAATGCAACTTTAGAATTTCATTAATATTTTATCCTTTCATTGGGGAAGTTTCAGCTCTATGTACAGGTATCAAGGTTAAATATCTATTATACATTGTTTGAGGTTTACGCGGTTATTGTCATAATTAATACACAAAATATCGCGTTAAAATCAGGGATATGAGACTGAAGTAGGTATTATAAAAAACCTAAAACGGGTTAATAAAACGCGAGACTCGCCGTGCCGTAGCGACAGTCGCCATTCGGGGAGTCGCTGTCAACGCTACAATTCATCTGTATTGGGCTGGTTTCCCCTTCGCGGGCTGAAGAGTCAGACAGGCAGTCGCTTCTGTAAAAACCCGGACCTGTCAAATCTTCAGCTTAGCGGACCTTGTGAAACGTAAACGTAACGTCAGGGAAAATGTCTATCTGTTGCTGTTCTCTGTTACCGGATATTTCATCTCAAATGCAATCAACGGTATAAGCCTTACAACCCGTTATAATTTATCAATCAATGAAACAATATCAAGTTTCAGTTGAGTTTAACTAACTTATTGTAGTTTCAGTTAAGTTAAGTAACTTATTGTTGAACTGCAGTAACTTAACAATTTGAGCATGGTAACGGTCAAAGTTGGGTTCTTGGGTTTGTTAGTACAGTACTGCGGCACGAGGTACGGAGTCCCGACAGAGTAGTACACAAATGAAAACAGGAGTCCAATAGTAAACAGTGTAATAGGTAATTGCCACTTCACAAACAGGAACTTAAACCCACAGTATGTGGCGGTCCCAACTAGTTGGCCAGCCAGTTCCGTCCACATGCAACAGATGGCGCCACATTCAATAATGCAGTCTTAAAGCAGTCGTGAAACGCGGTATCGAAGTTTACACAGCAAGACGCATATATACAACTTCCAACATAACACCGTTGGATCGTCGATCCCTAGTCACACTATCAACTCGTAACTCGTACTATGCTCTGTTCGGTACCCCGAAAACATCCATTGGCGGCAGCACATCCTCGCCGCCAAACAGTGGAACGATAATATACAGAATACAATATAACGAAAATAAGATGCAATGGACACGTAGATCACACAGTAAAGAAAGTAGACACGGCCACCGTTAAGCAATATTGATGTTACTCTTATCAACGTCGAGGATGTAACGAGTCAGAGCAGAATAAAAGGAATTAAAAATGGAAGAGAATTTCTAAATTTAAAATGCTTGGCGGTAAAAAGAAGAGGCCAGGTATGCACAAAGTGTGCACTCTGCTATAGTATTCTTAGTCTTAGGCTTGGTTTAGTTTCAATATCATACAAGACCATTCTAACCCATTCTGTCGCGGGGGTGGGCGCGTCCTTGTCGCAGGGGTGGGCGCCTCTTACTTGAGTATGCCGGAATGAGATGTTGGCTGAGTGCGGATGGGACCCAGATCTACGGCTCAGTAATATTCAGAGGCGGAGGATAGGGGTTCCTAGGTTTTAAAATAGTTTACTCTCGCGTCAGACAGAATACTGCGGGGCGGAAGGCAAGAGGGAAACCACTGCCCCGTTTTTCCCTGAAAAAGTAGCATGGAGAATGCTATATTGACAAGAGCCTAGCTCTTAGCATTACGACGTATACAACGGATGCACTCCCCGCACCAGTCTTTTTTCAGTCTAGGCTGTATGCCGTTAAAGAGTAAGGGAGAACGCGCGCGGATTGTTTGTCTCGCTCCCCGATGGCAAACGGTAAAAACGAGATTTTGGTATGGAATGTCCGGGCTGCGAATGGTTACAAAAGTTTACCAATCCTTCTTTGAACTACATTCATAATATACAAACTCACGCCTGTAATCCCTGAGAGAGGTCAGACTTACAAGTAGGTAAACAGAAGATTGCAGCCAGTGTGAACAGTTCGTTATCCATCCAAAATGGCACATCATGTTAGATAGAAATTTGTAGCGAAATTTGAATCAAACATTTAATTTACCCATTAAAATTTTAAGAGCATTAAATTTTTTAGGTTTAGAACTTATTTACGACGAGGTAAGTTAACAACAAAGTTAAAGATACGTACTTATATTTTCATTAAATAAAACAACCAAAATGACAAAAATACTGAAACAATAAAGACCTTTTAAAAATACATTTCCTTAAGTAAGTAAATCACTTTAGCCGATTCCAAGTATCCAATAAACTCCTCTTAGAATACCTAATGCATAAATACACTTCAGCGTATTGCTTTAAATAAATGATCAGGCGTCTAACGTTCTTGGACATTGCATTTAGGAATTAATTCAGTTTGAATTGTTTAAAGCACTTCAAGAACTTTACGTAATGAGTCACTGTGGTCACGTATAGCGCCGGTTTGCTTCCAAACGGGGAGCGGCGGTTCGATCCCCGGTTACGGATTTGCATCAATGAGTTACCTATTAATTTATTTTACGTACAATTTTCGCTAACACAATTGAGTCGACCATTATAGATACGACTCATCACCCTTCAAGCCGTGAGCATGACGAACTTTCGTCATGCAATGATTGTACTACTGACTATCCCAATTGGGAATACAGGGTGTTAGTGACATCGTACGGAATTACCCATTAAAATTTTGAATCTGAGTTAATAATATCAAGTGGATTTTCCTGCTGGAAAAATTATGAGCATTTTAGAGTTTTTGAAATTATTTTCAATATTATATTTTACCGACGGAAAATTCCACTTGATATCGACTCATAATCATGGTCTGAATCATTCCTCAGTTTTCGTTGCGATGTCAATAACACCCTGTATAGTCGGGAGCTTATGTTATGTAGTTATTTTACTATATCCATCTGAAGATGTTATACTAAGTGTGTTTTTTTTTATACTACATTACTGTCCACAATCTCACCTGGCAAGTGACGATAACGTTAAGGAAAATCGATCGAGTCTTAATCGAGTAAACTTCGACCACACCGGCTGGGTCGATATAGGCTGAAGTCTGCTGTAGCGATTCGAGCTCAAAGTCCGCGTCTATGGCTAGAGAAGCCGGGTCGTCGGGATCGTATATTACGACCTTCGGGCGCCTAAATTTATCGATATCTTCGCTAAGCGTATTTGGTAGCCGCAACTACCAGCGGATTTGGGTGGCGCATAGAAAGCGAGACAAGTAAATAGTATACCTACTTTCTTTAGATAACTTGATTAATGTGAAAGACAGATATAGCATAGGCAGTCCAGTGCGAAAGCGACATAAAATCAGAAAATGTCTTGTTTTGACAGCTGTCAAATTTATCAAACTTTATTTACGAAGTACTAAGTGGAAGAGTCTCGGCATGGCATGGGAGCATGCTATAGAGGCTGCAAAAGATCGGGAGGTCATTGCAGCAAGGAATAAAGAGGAAAAAGAAAAATGGTGTTCTCTCGCTATAGGTTACAAACTATCACGTCCCACTATTTGTCGCGTACAGTTGGCAACATTGCGAAAGCGCACAGGTCGAAGAGCAGTACCAACATTGAACTTAAATTGAATCTCGCTCAGTACAAATATTTGACGGACACAACGTAATGTAATTCGGACGCAGCTTCAGATAACATTTTGTGCAAGTTTCCTCGCAATAAAATGTTCGAGGGAAACGATTTTCATTTTAACCGACTTTAGAAAAATTGAGGCTATTAATTTGATCCGTATGTACCTATGTTATATTGTTTGAATTGCATAATATTCGTATAATCATTGTGTATGTTAGTTCATAAGGGCTTTATCATAAGGGGTTCTTAACGGCCTCCATGCATGACCATGGTCCAGTGGTTTAGCGTTGCGCTCACGATCCGGAGACCCCGGATTCGAATCCCGGTGGGGACATATCACAAAAATCACTTTGTGATCCCTAGTTAGGTTAGGACATTACACGCTGATCACCTGATTGTCCGAAAGTAAGATGATCCGTGCTTCGGAAGCCACGTTAAGCCGTTGGCCCCGGTTACTACTTACTGATGTAAGTATATAGTCGTTACATGAGCCATCACAACCCTCACGATAAAAAGGGCTTTTAAAGAAATGTGCCAAATTTCGTATAATAAAGTGGTTGTATTATATCGTCGTCGAATGTCCTTTTAAAATCCCAACGCCATTGTTAAACCTCGGCCACACGAGGATGTATATACACGTGGGATATAGAATTAAAAAGGTTTAGGCTATTTGGGTTCGGATTCTTCATTAAAAAGTCCAATCTGAGAGACATTGTTAATTTATTACGAAATATTCGCGCACACGCATCGGACCCTGTGAAAAACGGGAAAATGCTAGGAAGATGATGACAAAGATAATACTTTTGAACTTTGACTTTATTATCATTTTGTACGGTTCACCAGGTCTTTTCATTCGATTGAAAAATATATCCTAAAGAAGTGTTATTTATTAGGACGCTGGTATAAGAAGTCAGTGGAGTGTAAACGATTTGTTATATAATGATCTCGCTGAGATGGGGATTTGCTAGGCAGGGGGATGGATCTAGCGAGTCTGCTCCTTCCATACATTTTTGATTTGAATACAGACCGTAGTAATATGGGACTTTCCAGATAAAGATCTTTAAAAATCATTTAGATGGCGTTGTTGAGTTTAGAATGCTGATAGTACGGCTAGCGAACCAAAGTAACAAAAAACGAATAGATACAAAAATATGGTAATGTAGTTACGGCTTTATAAGAAAACAAAACTTTCGCTAGGTTTGGAAAGATTTCCAAGTGGCCATAAGGAGAAAACTCACTGAAACGCCAAATAACACGACGTCGCCAAATAATTTAAATAATTGAAATATAAATATAAATACCCAAGCGTCTCTAAGGTTTACGCTGTCAGAATTTTAAATTTTAAATGTGGAATAAACTAGTTTCCAACTGGTCAAATCAATTACGTATTAATCGTTCGAATATTAAATTACTAAAGTCATGGCTGTATAAGACAGGTCATAGAAAAACGTGATAAAATGTTGGACTTATAATTACGTTTTTCTTGATTAAAATTCATAAGTTACATAGAAAAAATAAAATGTTCTCCGTCAGTTTTAGATCTGTCTTTATTTACCAATCAGAATTTCTCTTTAAATTTATCTTGAACCCTTACACGACCCAATTAAAATCACTATCATAGTCTCTGTTCTGTGATTCACAGAATAGAGACGGTTAATTTTTGTTTTATTCCTTTGTAAAATTAAAATCCCATATTTTAGTGACATTATGGGCCGAATTCTTCTAATGACGTCTAGTGATAAATAATTCAATATAAAACTGAAAATTCTACCGGCGCGTACAATGCGGTGTACTTCAACATTTGTAATATCAAATAAGGCGCTTCCATAGCTTTTTAACTTTTCATAGTTAACATTTCACAGAGAAATCTTTGAATGGACTTATGAATGTGAATTGTGAGTTTAAGTACATTATTCTTCTTTTATTAAAATGAAGTGTAATATTTTAAGGGTTTTTCGCCTAATGATAATAATTTGATTGTAAATATAACTTACTATGTGCAAAATAATGTGTAGGTAAGTCCGATTTACAGCTTTATTACTTTCCCACATAGGTACAAACTTTCAAGCTCAATTCCCGTCGGGAAAACATTTGTTTAGAAGACGGATGGGTTTTTCAATGTTAGGTTGTGTTTGCTGGATTTTTCCTTTAACTGACTATTCTTTCAGTTCTATTTTCAATTTTTCTTTTAGTGGTCTGGACAGGTTTGGACTAGTGAAATATTAGCAAATGTTTTGGATTCTACGAATAACAGTTTGGATTGCGCTTCTTCTAAGTATTCTTCTTTCATCAATAAATGAGAAGTAAAATTACTACTTACCTATTGTTCTGGTGTGCAAACCAATTGTGGCTGCAAATATATCTGTTTATTTGTCGTATCTATTATGTATAATTTAACCCCTTGGCATACTATCTACCTTTGACTAATACTTTCATATTTTTCGTAATCCCTTAATAAATTCATATATTTTCTTCATAATTATATTTGCTTATTTTCTTATTTATTGTAAGTAAATCCCGACACTTTTTGTTGGCACGATAGTTCAAAGTAAGTATTTATAAGCGTAACTTAGGTACTGGCAGAATATCAGTGTTGCTAAGAGTGGTACTTCTACTATCCTTCGCAACAACATGCTGAGTCAGTCCCTTTTCCCTGGCAGTGTATTTTTGATTTGTATACTTATCATTATCTTCTCTACTATTGTACTGCACTGTTTTGGGAATAAAGTTATTGTATTCTATTCTATTCTATATTTTCCAAAATGAAGAACTTTTATTTAGGCTATTGAACTTTTAGTTAGACTTTTATTAAGCAATTTTTTATGACGTGATTTATTGTAGATTTGGCGCATAAGACATTAAGTACTTGACCTCGCAAATGGGAGGCGCTGACGGCTCTCACCCGGTACAAAATTTAAGACAACAGGCCTGAGGGTGCTGGGCTCATCTAGGCGCCAATGTCGGCTTAAGTCGATTATATTTAAAATAATTAAAATTGGCCCTTGATAAGTACTGAATGAGGGAAATCGTCGACCACGCCGGCGGGGTCGGTATCGGGTTCTGAAGTATTTGTTGTCGCGAGCCGATTGACTCCACCTCTATGCTATAAGCTAGAGGAATCGGACCGTCAGGATCGAATACAGAGTGTAAGTGGCATCGTAACGAATACTAGTTTTCCGTCGCAAAATTCATGTGCTTTTTATAGTTTTTTGAATCATTTTCAATTATATACTTCTGCGATGGAAATTTCCACTTGAAATCAGTTCAAAATTATGGACTGAATCATACCCCTTACTGTTCGTTACGATGTCAGTAACAATCTGTATAATAACCTTCTTTCGGGCTTATTTAAATAAAGATAAAGATTTTTATTGTGCATAAATTTAGGTACAGTTATAGATAATAGTTGCAGTTATAGTTGCAAATTACGTCTCACTAAAAATAATTAATTATCATGAATGTTTGCAAAGCGTTTACGTATATACCTATAGTGTTTTCGCTCAGGGTTGCATGCGAGAAACATGTCCGGCCCAATCCCATTTAAGTCTGGAGGCTTTACATCCCACATCAGCGATTCCCCGAAAAATGGAAAGAGGAAGGGGAGGGCTTTACCCTGCAGTCGGATCTTGTAGGCTAGATTAGATTAATGTTTTCGCCTGCTAATTGAGTAATTACCTAATAATTATTTCTGCCACTTCCAATAACGGAAATAGCGATATCAGCACATCGTTTCCGATTACGATGAGACTAATATAATTTTGGTGATATCTACGAGTCGGGACGAATTAAGTAGTACGGGCCAATGTGTTGTGACATTAGATTTGGAATGGGACCGAAATTGTTGCGAGTCTTGAGGAAATTGCTTGTTGATTACAACATTTTGTTGTATATAAGCTTACGACATTATTCAGACTTTATGAATGCAGGACGGAAGAGGCGACTCACAGAGACTGTAACCTGGAAACTGACAGAGGGCAGCGGTAACTGTCAGTACTATTCAGAGGTGGAGGACGGGAACCCTAGTACGGCTTTGAAATAGACTACTCTGAGCGCCATGTCTCTCGCATCAAACAGACTACTTCGGGGCAGAAGGCAAGAGTATCTTCCAGGAAACCTTTGGATACTACGCACCAATTCGAATCGGGTGCCAAGCTTAATCTACTTCACCCCCTCTGCTTTTTCCCAGGGCCCGGTTACCTAACCTGAAGATTTGACAGGTCCGGTTTTTTACAGAAGCGACTGCCTGTCTGACCTTCCAACCTGCGAAGGGAAAACCATACCAATACAGGTTAGGTCACATACCTCCGAAAATGCACTTCTCGGGAATGCGGGTTTCCTTGCAATGTTGTCCTTCACCGCACGTTTATGATCCAAACATAAATTCGAGTACAAATTCGACAATCAAACCTGCGACCTCAAAGTAAAGCGTTCTACCAACTGTAAAAATCACAGAATGCGTATACTCAATTGTGTCCAACGCGACACGGCTGTAAAGAAAACGGTAATGGTTCCTCTATGCAGTAGGAACAAAGGCTGTCTGCATGCCTGCTGCACAAAGCGCATTGTAGTGGAGATTGATGGACTGTACGTTTACACAGAAAATGGGTTACATCCAGTTCCAGTGTTAGCTAAAGTTTAGATATTTTGCTGATCATTTCTTTACTCTTCTTCTTCTTATCGTGTGGGTTATGAGGTGGAATACCAACCTCATCAACCCTGGTGTCAGGGTTATTACTCAGCCGCCAAAAGCCCCTGACGTGGCTCATGTAACGACTACATACTTACATCAGAACCGGGACCAACGGCTTAATGTGCCTTCCGAAGCACGGATCATCTTACTTTCAGACAATCAGGTGATCAGCGTGTAATGTCCTAACCAAACTAGGGATCACAAAGTGATTTTTGTGATATGTCCCCACCGGGATTGGAACCCGGGGCCTCCAGATCGTGAGCCTAACGCTCAACCACTGGACCACGGCGGCCGTTCTCTACTTAACTAAGACCATAGAAGCTAGATTCGCCTCACCTCTGGGTTTAACATAAACAGCCTATAAACGTCCACTGCTGCCCTTATTACATGGGACTTAGGTGGCGAGGAGTGTGTGTACAGTCATGAGCCATATGATGTATCCACTTTAGAACCTTGTCGCACTAGATATAGCTTTAATTTTTCCGTAAACTTAATGTGACATAGTTTCAAAGTGTATATATTATTATACATATCTCTCGTGACCGTACCTACTATACATCTAAAGAAAGAAAGAAAGAAAAGAAAGAAAGAAAAAAAAATATTTATTCGGCATACTTAACATCAAAATACCCACTACTTATACTACTACTACTTACTTATTACTTGGCATCCCTTTATATAAAGGGTGTTAGCGACATCGTAACGAATACTAAGGGCAATGATGGCAAAAACGGAACCCTTATGGATTCGACATGTCTGTCTGTCGGTCTGTCGGTCTGTTTTTGTCATCAAACCCACACGTGTGGATATATCTATGGATATGTCTTCAATAAATGATACACCCCCGTTGCTATGTGCCATATAATCAACAAACCAAAGAGTAATTACTACGTTCATAAAGGAACAACAACCCTAGGTAACGGGGGCTGCCAGATCTGACATCAACATAAGCGTAAGTAATACTATGTTCTCACATTTGCTAGAGTTTTCAAGCAACCCGACCTGGTACGTGGCTTAACGACAGATCGTTACCAGTTTCATAATTAAGTAGACCAAACATAAACATGTATCATTTTTCATGTGTCAAACTTCTACAAAAGGATATTATGAAGTTGCAAAGTTACGTTTTGTACCGCGAAATCTCTGGGTTTTGTTATACCACCTGCAGTAAAGTACACAAGAACCTTCACAGATTATGTACGTTGCTTTTTACGAGGGGCTTGATATAGTCACTGATGGTGGTGATAAGATTTACACAGCATAGCATCACGCCTGTATCTCCGACGGGGTAGGCAGATGTGTATAGTATACAGGGTGTGACGCGGTTCCGAATACTAAGGAGAATGATTCATTATGATTCTTAGTTAATATCATGTGGAATTTTCCGTTGTAAAGGTATGGAACTGTTAATTTCAACCTGATATCTTCACGCATTTCCGAGAGAAAGGTCTTCACAGATAGACGGACAGACAACAAAGTGTTCCGTTTTTCCTTTTGAGCTTCGGAACCCTAAAGAAACCAAAAAAATATCATGCCTTTTGTGTTTTAGATTTTACGCAAATGGCATTAAATACTTGGCCTGAAAACTAGAACAGACATAGACTAATTCACGAAACCATAGAGTTACTACCATTAATGTTGGGTACTTATTATGTTTTTTTTTTTCAGGAGAACCAGTGCATGCGCATCAAGATTCTGGGTGACTGCTACTACTGCGTGTCAGGGCTGCCAGTGTCCAGGCCCAACCACGCTTACAACTGTGTCAACATGGGCCTTCAGATGATCGATGCTATAAGGTAAGTTTAAGGAAAACACTACATAAAATCATAATTGCGATTAGTTTACCAAATGCAAAAAATGCAAATGCAAAAAATTTGAAAATTGTTATCTTCATACACGTAGGTCGCGATTGGTATATCAACTGCAAATAAGTTTGCAAAATTGCGAAAACATAATTTTATGTTTGTTTTGCATTAAGTACATTTAAAATCATAGTCGCGATTAGTTTACTAAATGCAAAAAAGTTCGTAATCGCAAAAATATTTTTTGCGGTTGAAAAATTGTAATTTTTATATACATACGTCGCAATTAATTTATTAACTGCGACGTATGTATATATGTTTGATTTGTAATGGAACAACAAATTTGCGATTTTCGGATATTTGCCTTTACTTGTCGCACAAATAAACTACCTCATGTATGCCAAACTTCATCATTGGGAAGTATCTTATTGGTTTTTCCGGAACGAAATATACGAAAAGAAGGCTAAAATGGCAGTATCTTTGGATTGCGATGATTAAGAAGCTTGTTTTTTACAAATTCAATGTACCGTCGACGTAAGTAGGTATTAGATGTTAATTGAAACTTGATACCTTTACGCGTTCCCGAGAAAAGAAGGTCTTGGAAGATAGACGTACAGACCGACACATGGACGGACAGACGAACAACAAAGTGATCCTTTAGGGGTTCCGTTTTTACTTTTTTTTATATATTGGCCAAGTATGTTGGCTCAACTATGCCTGATGGAGCATAAAGTATAGATAAATACTATAGAGAAGCCCTAATTGCAGTAGTAACTGAAAAGCAACGCAATGAGTCAGTTTCGAATCAGTTGCGACTATCATATTGGCCTACTAGATGCTTCTTCACGCTTCGCTTAAAGGACCCATATTATAAGGAGGGAATATTTGACCCGGCAACCCGTTCCACTTTTTAATGGCGCGGCAAAGATAGGAGTTACCGATTTTTTTTTACTTTTAGGGTTCGGAACCCTAAAAACATTCGAGGTAAGATTTCATTAATTTAAAAGCCACACTCTTATCAATGTCACATTCTCCATTCTTGTCTATCAAAGGCCAATTTTTTCACTTCCTTATAAGACCCGACGTTCGCCAAGCACTTCTTGGTCTTTCCCTTCATTCCTTGTATGATGTAAATGTCTAATCATCTTGCCTCTTCTATCCTCAATAACCTTCAAGATTTGCCTCTTGTCCCTTACTCTTACTAGCACATCCTCATCAGTAACCCTTTCTGTCCATCTTATTCTTTCCATCCTCCTCCAACACCACATTTCAAAGGCCTCTCTCTGTCTGTAAATGTCTCTCTCTGTCTTTCTGTGTCAGTGTCCAAGTTTCACATCCATAAAGGGCTATATACTCTTCGTACATAACTTTGAGTACAGAACTGAAAAGTTCGATTTGTCACTTTGAGCTATTCGTAATATCCAATATCGAATATGCTAGGTACAAGACACCCTTTCATACGTTTCTCGTCAAACTCCTGATATTGCAATATCGTGATAAACCATGTAAGATGTACGTGATCTATTCAACTAAGCTGAATACGCTGTGTTGTATTACTTATGTTGTTTTCATGACTTGGATTTGCTATTCCATATCGATCATATTTGACGCTATTTTACACAGAACATTTTGATTTCACCTTGGTCTAACAGAAAGTGCGGTGAGGTGAGGGTATTTAGTTCATCTTGCGATGGAAGTACTTCTGACTACCCCAATCCGGATGTATCGTGAGCTTATGTTCGTGACCAAGAAGAGCTTACGTGGAACAGACTAAAGAGAAGGCGAACGTCGTGTCTTATGAGGAAGTCAAATTATTGCCCGTTGATAGACAAGAATGGAGAAAGCCACGCCGACAGGAGCACGTCTCTTAAATTAATGATGATAATGAGTAATGAAAAGCAGAGTGTAGCACTAGACCAGAAAATAATTTTGAACTGAGGCAGCATATTTGGCCCTTCGCTGTAAACATTTCACGCCTTTATATATTAAGAAGAAGATACTTAATAAAATCTTTTATTCTTCCCCAGGTTCGTTAGAGAGGCAACAGGATTCAACGTGGACATGCGTATAGGCATCCACACAGGCAACGTGTTGTGCGGAGTCCTAGGGCTTCGCAAGTGGCAGTTCGATGTTTGGAGCGATGACGTCACGCTTGCAAATCATATGGAGTCAGGCGGAATTGCTGGGTAAGTGCAATTGATTGGAGAACTCTGATATTTCATAAAAATATTTTCATAAAAACAGAAATCAGAATCATTTATACAAGGAGTGGAATTCTCTGCCGTCTTCTGTATTTCCAAATGCATAAACCGGGATCAGAACGTGATATTTGGCAGCCTTATACTTGGCAGAGGTGTATAGTATGTACACCCACTCTTCACCAGCTTGGACTGAAACTGTTTCAGTCCCATGTAATAGGGGACGAGCTTATTACCATTAAGTAGTCATCATAAGAGCCTCGCTCTTATCGGTGTAAAATTTTATTTTAGTTTATTTTAGGAAATAGTAGTGTTTTATAATTGATTAAAATAAGTACATATAAGCAGCTTATCAACAAAATAGTTTTTACAGATAATTCATGTAACCTTTACAATTTGTAATATAAAAAAAAGTGAACAGAGTTATTTTAAAGTATTGTAATATTCTCCATTATTGTCTATCAAAGGCTAATTCTTTAACTTCCTTATAAGAGACGACCATGTAAGCTCTTATTGGTCTTCCCCTTCCTCTCATTCCTTGTAGCTTCCCTTATGACGTTTGAAATAAATGCGTCCATTTATAATGTCTCTTTTGCCCATAATAACTTTCAATATTGCCATTAGTTACTACTAGATATTATCTAGATTAATAAGTAACAGAATGTAATGAGTTAGTTAATGCTACAACTTTGATTGTCTGTTCATTGTGTTTCCAAGATTTTTCTTAAACTTTCTTTCTTGTAACGTCAGCTCATTATTCTTTCTCATAATTAGTCTTCTCGAGCAAAAAGAACGGACAAGATAATAAACTCGCTATGAAATAAAATGGTGTTACAATAATAAGGCTAAGTTACAAGGAAGTGAGAGCAATTTTTGAAATGTTATGAATGACATACCATTTATTATTGCTTATGTATTATCTATGCCAAGGTTGCGCCACTAGTGGAATAGAAATAGAAATACTCTTTGGAATAAGATAATAATTATAAATTATAATATTATTAATAATTATTATTTTATTATTATTAGATTTTTTATATTTATTTTTTCTTTTTGTGGAATATTATTTGGGATTCATTTGCCGGCAACGAATTGGATCGTGTACTAAGTTCAAGATAAATTATGCAATTCTGATTACTAATTAAAGACAGATGTAATACTAATGAAACACATTTTCTTTTTTATATTTAACTTATTTATTAATTTTAATCAGGACAAAAGTAACAATAAGTCCGACTTTTGTTACGATTTTCTATGATTTAGTATGCTTTTTCATACAAATTCCATAGTAATTTTGTGTTTTGACGTTTATTAAAAAGTAACTGATTTGACTAGTTGCAAACTTGCCTATTAGTTACGCCACCAAGGCAAACGATTTTGACAACCATAAGTGACAGTGAAAAAAATATGTTATGGTTTAGATATGTCATTTTATATTTACCTTATTTGCTAATAAAAATGGGCGTATCTTATCGCTTCGATATAGAAGCTTCATTTTTTTTACAACTTCAAGGTACCGCAGGCATATTAGTTATGTTGTGTTAATTGATGCCTCAAAGCGTTCCCCAGAAAAAGTGTCTTGAGAGACAGACGGACGGACAAAAAGTAATCCTGTAAGGGTTCATGTTTTTCCTTTTCATTTTTGGAACCCTAAAAAACATGGATTATAGTATTTTATAGAATAAACATTTTGTATAAGAGCTGTATGTCGCTAATTCCCTACCTTGAAGGTACAATAATACAAACGCAAACAGTGATATAATCCTCAAACAGACGTCCAGTTCGCTTTCCGTGTTAACAAACGGATGAGTAAGAAAAATAATATTTGCCAGCAATATTTGCCCGTACAATATTGTTCGTATTTTCAACAAAAAAAGACAGAAATCCGTACGGGTTATCCGTTACTCGTATAAGTAAATAAATAGATTGTTTCATCTTCAAGGATCGACCTCCGTGGTCCAGTGGTTGAGTGTTAGGCTCACGATCCGGAGGTCCCGAAATCGAATCCCGGTGGGGACATATCACAAAAATCACTTTGTGATCCCTAGTTTGGTTAGGACACTACAGGCTGATCACCTGATTGTCCAAAAAGTTAGATAATCCATGCTTCGAAAGGCACGTTAAGCCGTTGGTCCCGGTAACTACTTACTAATGTAAGTAAGTAGTCGTTACATGAGCCACGTCAGGGGCCTATGGCGGCTCAATAATAACCCTGTCACTAGGGTTGATGGGGTTGGTAATTCACCTCACAACCCACACGATAGAAGATCTTCAAGGATTGTTTCTTCGTCTATAGTAATGGTGTACCGTGCCTGGAAATTTTCCTGTTGTAAAAACTCTGGCGCTCTGGTGCTTTTTTTTTATTTGGTTTTCTTTGCTTTTTATCACTGTTCATTTGATGCAATTCCCGGTACCGAACTCCCATCAATGAGTTATAAATTTAATCCGCGTAATACCTTGCGAAATGACGTAGAGATATATAATGTCTTTATTGGCAACAAGTCTTTGTTGAAAGTTTGACATTGTATATAATTAGTCTATTCATGATAATTACGTTGAATAAAATGATTCTGAGTTCTAAGCGCGAAAAAATCCAGGTCTGTGGGATTACGTGAGCCGTGGTAGCCCAGTTGGTAGAACGCTTGCCTCTCACTTTGAGGTCGCAGGTTCAAATTCAGCACATGTTGTCGGCTTTGTTTTCCAATTCATGTTTGGATCATAAAATGATCATCACGTGCTCAGTGGTGAAGGAAGACATCGTAAGAAAACCCACATTCCCCAGAAATGCATTTTCGGAGGTATGTGACCTAACCTGTATTGGGCTGGTTTTCCCTTTGCGGATTGGAAGGTCAGACAGGAAGTCGCTTCTGTAAAAACCGGACCTGTCAAATCTTGAGGTTAGGTAAGCGGACCCTGTGATAAACGGGATCTTCTTCTATCATGTGGGTTGTGAGGTGGAGTACTAACCTCATCAACCCTGGTGTCAGGGTTTATATTGAGCCGCCAAAGGCCCCTGAGATGGCTACTTACTGATGTAAGTAAGTAATAACCGGGACCAACGGCTTAACGTGCCTTCTGAAGCACGGATTATCTTACATTTTTAGCGGCGAGGGTGTGCTGCCGGTAAAGGGACAGGATAATGATAGGGAGATGACGACGCGAGGTTATTTTTGTACTAGTCTCGAAGTTTGCCACTATAAAACATATTTCCCGAGAACCGGTAATAAGTTTTTTGTACCGGACACGGCCGGTGAAAGCTTTTACCAGTAAAACGGTTAACGGAAAACATTTTAACGGTTTACTAAGCTGAAAGTGCTCTCTACTATCATTATATTCATCGTATAGGATGTTAAAACTATATTCGTTTGCAAATCGTCGCCTGACATGGAGTAAGCGCCTGTTGAAAAAATCACATTCTGTGATTGTACACAGTTAATGGCATTTGCGGCAAATTTAAATTCAGGCACCTCAAAAAAATAAACTGATTTTATTCAACTGAACTTTGAAACGATCTCTCTATTTTCATTTTGGGTAAAAACGCAGACTACGAACTTTTAACTAGATTGAAACTAACGTGTCTGTTGCGTTGCGAGGTTTAGTTAACAAACATCACTTCAGAATGTGACAGTGATGAAATAGGTGGGAACGCACAATAGCGAAAGAGTAGTGTCAATAAAAAAGTATAAATTCTTCTTATCGTGTCGATATTATATTTTTTTTCACGTGATTTATTGTAGATTTGCTGCAGTAGGCATTAACTACTTGGCCGGACAAATGGGGAGCGCTGAAGGCTCTCACCCGGTACAATGTTTAAGACAACAGGCCTGAGGGTGCCCAGTTGGGCGCGAACCTCGGCTCGGGGCGTCGTCTGAGAGGAAAAATATTTGAAAGAATTAATCGACCCTATAAGCGCTGTATGTGGGAAATCGTCGACAACGCAGGCGGGGTCGGTATCGGAGTCTTGAAGTGTTTGGTGTCGCGAGCTGATTGGCTGCCTCTATGGCTAGAGTAATCGGGTCGTCGGGATCGTATATTACGTCCTTCGGACGCCGATACTTTTCAGTACCGTCCCTAAGCGGAATGTATTCGGAAGCCGCGACTACCAGGGGATTTGGGTGGTGTCATCGTGTCGAAGGCAAACTAAATAGTATCCTCCCAAAACTTGGCAACAAGTATGGCGCTATCTGCAGCGCTCATCAGATCTTCCTGCGTGCAGGTGTTCGGGCACGCAGGACACGATGTAAGATGTTCCGTCGTTTGGGGAACAGTGCCGCACTTGCACTTTAAGTCCGAGCCAACTGAGCTTATGAGAGGTTTAAACAATACATTTGTTAATCACATAGAAATACGCATGTATATACGAGTAGGCAGAGGTGTTTCATATATGCACTCATTGTTTGAGGTTTGCGCTGTTATTATCATAATTAAAACACATAATACCGGTTTCTTACTCTCGCGGGAGTCTCATATCCCTGATTATGTGTTGACGCGGTAAGAACCCGGTATTATGTGTTTTAATTATGCACACTCACTCTTTGCCAGCTATGTTTAAGTTACATGTAACAAGGGCGAGCCTCTTGCCGTTAACCGGGCACAAATCTGAAAACCACGTGATAGGTATTATCAAATCAAATCAAATATACTTAACTTACTTACTTTACTTTACTTAGGCATTATCTATTTTGGTAAATAATAATTGTTATGATTTAATTAAAGTTGTCGGTTGAAATTAATTAAAATTATCTGTGGGTGTTTGAAAACCTTGTACGGAACTGGGAAACTTAATGACAACACGAAAATAAACTTGTTAATTGAAATATTCTCGTAAATACTCGTGGGCCTATCTGGCAGTATTTGATTTTCTGAAGGACGTAATATATGAACCTGACGACCTGATTACTCTATACATGGAGTCATTGAGCTCGCGACAACAAACACTTTTGAACCCTGAATCCGACCTTGTCGGCGTGGTCGACGATTTCCCTCTACAGGCTAACGAAGTCCGATTAATTCTTTCAAATATAACCCTCTCTGACGACGCTATGAGCGGGGGTACGCACCCAATTGGACACTCTCAGGCCTGTTATCTTAAATTTTGTACCGAGTGAGACTCCTCAGCGCTCCCTTGTGCGGCCAAGTAGTTAATACCATCTTTAGGGTTTTATGTATTCTATTACTTTGGAGGAAATCATAGAATAAGGCATGTTTTAAAAAACACAAATATTCCATTAAACCAGTTCTTGTTTAATTTCAGGCGGGTTCATATCACAAAACCAACATTGCTACAGCTGGGTGGAAGGTTTGAGGTGGAGCCAGGTGATGGAGCCTCGCGAGAGGGGTACCTCGCTGACCATAAGGTGGAGACATACCTCATTGTGCCGCCTAAGGTAAGAATGTATTTATTTATTTAGAACTAGCGTCCCGCTCCGACTTCGCTCGGGTGCAATGCTGAGGAAAAAATGAAATTATTTACATCACATTAAAAACCTCAAATATCACAGTATTATCTACTATTTAATGGATGTTATTATACATATAAACCTTCCTCTTGAATCACTCTATCTATTTAAAACAACCGCATTAAAATCCGTTGCGTAGTTTTATAGATTTAAGAGTACATAGGGATATAGGGACAGAAAAAGCGACTTTGCTTTATACCATGTAGTGATGAAGAGGACCTTTTGTTTAATATCTGAATGCTAAAAAAAGTTTTAGGTACGAGTATTCTGTGCTGTGTAGGTATGAATTCCATAAATCTAAATATTTAAATGTCATCGATATACGAGAGTGCAATTCTATTCGAATATTTCGAATCGATTCGTTCGGAAATTGGCAATAGACGCGTTCGATGACACATGTCGACGCATGATTGAGCATCCATCCGATCCACAGGGGACCGATGTCGCTTCAGTTTCACTCCCACTATAATAACTTAATATACACTTCTTATAAAAAAATATACACCTCGCAAATTGAACATTTCGTTAGGATTATCAGAAAAATATAAGAATAAATATAAATTTTGCTTTGAATTTGTTTTCGAATTCATGTCTGGATCATAAATGATTATCACGTACTCAGCAGTGAAGGAAAACATCGTGAGGAAATATTATGTGACCTAACCTGTATTGGGCTGGTTTTCCCTTCGCGTGTTGGAAGGTCAAACAGGCAGTCGCATCTGTTAAAAACCGGACCTGTCAAATCTTCAGTTTAGGTAAGCGGGTCCTGTGAAAAACGGGATAATGCTGAGGAGATGATGATGATGATGGTGATGATGGATTATAAGCTTTTTAATACTAATCTTATCTAACGTTTCTCTATGTTAGTAGTCCTTAGAGGGACCCTTTTTTTCGCATAATGCTTTTGACCGTTTTTAATTAGGCATAACTGATAAGGCATATTTTTTAGTTATAGTCATCTCTTGGCATAATGGTTACTTGGCATTTTACTTAGCATAATGCTTATTAAGCCTAATGTTGTTTGCCGATAAATACGATACAAATAAGCTACTAAACGTTTTCATATTTTTTTATAACACTTCATAAATTACACATATAGATTGTTTTACAAACATCGCTAGACCTAAACAGGTTTATCTCGATGCCTTCTTCTTCGGCATACGCCACGCTTTCTCATTATTGCATTTAAAGAACTTACTCACACGAAACAAATCTTTACCATTCACCAATCATTACACAATTATTAAGTAAAATAATATTACAGTTACTATTTTTATACTGAGTTTCCTTTTCAATTCCGAAAGGGGCTCGCGTGAGTTATGCAATCGTCTCACCGGGGCCTGAATACGAATTTTGTTGGATATTTCTACGTTTACGAGCCAGATACCCATGTATCTGGTAGAAGACAGTATGAAAAACAACGTAAGAAATATCAACTTGCTAGTAATAATAATGGTAATAAAAACATTTATTTCGGACAAACCACAACACACATATACATTCACTTACTCAATTTAACAACATTAATACTTATAACCTAAGAAAAAAAAAAACACAAAATATACGTGTGTACGTAGGTGCGGCAGTCCACCGAAAAACAGCCAGGTTCAGCGATTATTTACCCAGAGGGCGACACTGATTTTCAACCCTCACCCATTATCGGAGAAACGCAATACCGTGACAAAAAAAAAATAAAAAAAAATAAGTTAGTATTTTTATTAATCTCCGACTAGGACGGTTAGGTGACAAGTCACCCACTTTATAGGTGGCCGGCGGCCAGTGTACACTTTTTTTTTGTGTATTCTACTCGCGTAAGTTATATACATAAACAGCTTAGGTATATACGTTCCACTGCTGGACACAGTCTAGTCGTTACCACAATAAAATACAAAAACTTTATTCCATTAATTTACAAAAGAAACATAATCAACAAGTGCAA
Source organism: Pectinophora gossypiella (assembly GCF_024362695.1). Lineage (NCBI taxonomy): Eukaryota > Metazoa > Arthropoda > Insecta > Lepidoptera > Gelechiidae > Pectinophora > Pectinophora gossypiella. Next base: position 14,592,999 of record NC_065417.1, read on the forward strand.
ATGGCGGGTTAAGGTAGCAACTTCTTCCCGATAACAGTTACGAGTATACTTAGAATATAAGTTTAGTATAGCGTAGCTAATATTTCATCTTAACAATCCATTAGTAGGCCATTTGGAGAGAGCTTTTACTAAATAGCAAAGCAATTTACGCCTTACCAAAACGCACAAATATTTGTACCCGCAATCTCTGACGATTTATATCCTGAGCTGCTTTTAGCTCATTGTTACAAGTTGAAATCATCCATCAAAGAATCTCTGTGGATATGACACGTCTTCTGAGAATAAGAATAAGTATTTTGTTTCTTGTCCCTGATACCGACCCCGCCGGCGTGGTCGACGATTTCCCTCAATCAGCACTTATCGCTATCGACCTCCTAGGGTCGATTAATTCTTTCATGTATTTTTTCCTCTCAGACGACGCATGAGCCGAGGTTCGTGCCCAACTGGGCACCCAAGCCTGTTGTCTTAAACGTTGTACCGGGTGAGAGCCTTCAGCGCTCCCGATTTGTCCGGCCAAGTAGTTAATGCCATCTGCGGCAAAACTACAATAAGTCATGTCAAAAAATAAAATGAGAATAAGTATTTTGTTTGTTGTGATGTTTTCCTAATTGGGGTGTCAGAGAAATATTCAAATTCAAAATCTTTATTTTCAGACTATTGTCCATAGATGTTAGTAACATAGTACTTAATTTTAATGTTAGTAGACTAATATTTATTTATGAAAATTAGAGTCGTCTAGCGGAAGGAGGTATGTGTGCGTGTAGTCGCAACCATCGCGCCATCAATGGCGACTCCCAGCGGCCCACCCACACATATTCTTAGCAAGATGAACTAAGTACCCACACCTCACCGAGCTTAACAAAAAATGAAAAAAAAAAACTTTGAATAGGTGCCGTTGATGACTCATGAAAATTTAAAATTACTATTCAAAGTTAGAATAAGTTACAACGCATATCGCTGGTTATTCAACGCGCAAACGCAGCCAGCATTATGGCATAGAATAAAAGTTAATACTACGTGATTATGGGCGGGTATATTCGCGCCAGGTACAATTGGAGGCCCATTTAAGTAATTGTAACTATATAATTTGTTTTATGTTTAGTTTTGTTCAAATATTTTTTTTTCTAAAATGTATTGTCTACATTGTTTAATACTTACTTAGAGGTAATTACATAATAAAAGAATACAATTTGTCAAATAATCAGAAACATACGTAACATCAAAACATGGAAACATTTTTGTTTTGTTTTTATTCTTTATTTTGTCTATTTCTTTACTATTTAAGTAACTGTTTTGTTTATGGTGTAAATTAATAATGTACATTTTACTGTTTACCGTATTGTTTTAAAAAATCATGTACTTACCTACAAAATTGTTAATCAAATTACCAACCAAAGTGGCCAAATTTTATGTCATAAACGATTTATATTATTAATAACATAATGCTCAAAGCTTAACGTAATGAAAAGGGCTAAAATGTTGAAGCGTTGAAAGCTTATGCAGAACGCTAAAATTATGAATATTGTGTTTAGTAATGGGAAATATTTCATTTTTGGGTACCTACTTACATTGTATTGTATAGGTTTTGAAGAACAAACTCATCAACCCTGGTGTCAGGGTTATTGTTGAACTGCTAAAGGCCCCTGACTTGGCTCATGTAACGACTACGTACATTAGTAAAAGTAGCTGGAACCAAAGGCTTAACGTGCCTATCGAAGCATGGAACATCTTAATACTTATGTATCTACCTGCACCCTACCTAATTTGATTTGACCACGGAGCGAAAAATTACGATTTCTATTTGAATAGAACGGCTGTGATAAGACACAGGCTTCGTCGATCATCTTACCATACAAACATCATCTCCCTAGCATTATCCCGTTTTTCACAGGGTCCGCTTACCTAACCTGACGATTTGACAGGTCCGGTTTTTTACAGAAGCGACTGCCTGTCTGACCTTCCAACCCGCGAAGGGAAAACCAGCCCACTACAGGTTAGGTCACATCACATACTTCCCAAAATGTATTTCTCGGGAATGTGTTTTCACGATGTTTTCGTAATGATAAAATTGCAGTCTATCACATAAATTATACATTGCCGGTAAAGTGGCTATGGAATTTGAGAAACAGTAGTTATCTGTTTGCAGGAGTAGTAGTAAAAGAGAGTGGGGTTAAACCGGTGACAGCTGTTCTTGCTTCTATTCCGTGGTGCTATTAATTTAATATCTATAGTACTCAATTATATGTCCTATATTTCTTTTTTGTTATTAAATTTATTTACGTATTAGTGCTTATAATAGACGGCGATACAGTTCTTCACCTTTCACGTTGGTCTAACAGAAAGCTCGGTGAGATGCGGGTACCTACTTAGTTCATGATACGATGAATGTATCTTTGACTACCCCAATTGGGAATATAGACGTGAGGTTGAGTTCCCACTCAAGTAGATGAATAATTGACAGATAGTTGCAATTAAATGGCCTACCATTTAAAACTTTATTGTTATTATATTATTATTATAATGACGAATAGAAGTTTTAATTTCTTAAAAGGAATATACGTACCTACTTTAAAGAAATGGAAAAAGTTAAGCCTTGAAAATTCACAATCAATTTCTTTATCTAAGGTCAGCTAATCGGAAGGATTGTCATTGTTACTTTAGACATTACATCAATTGGCTTAAAAGTTGGGTTCTAAGGTTGAATGTTTTATAATAGATACTGCTGTTATTTGTCTAAATTATATTTATTTAAAATTGGAAACATTTTGAGAGAAGAATTTGCATATTTGAAATTGGAATAATTTGAGAAAATTACGGATATAAGTAACTTAAAATAAACTTAGATAATCTGTACTGGAAACAGCACCATAGTTTTATTTATTCTCAATATTAGTTTAGCGGGTTCGATTCCCGATGATGGGGTCGCTGTCTAAAATCACTTTGTGAGACTGTCTTGTGTCTGGCTAGGTCATAACAGGCTGAATCACCTGGTTGTCCGATAAAGAAAGATGATTCCGTGCTTCGCAAGGCATGTTAAGCTGTTGGTCCCGGGCTGCTAGCCCATCTGCCTCTAGCAACCCGCAGTGGAGCAGTGTGGTGGGGTATGCTCCATACCCCCTCCGGTTAATTGAGGAGGCCTGTGCCCAACAGTAGGGCTGTTTATGTTTTTTTGCAGTATAAAGGCTGTTTATGTTTATGTTATTGGTTGAGTGACTGTGGTTGCGTCAAAGTGGTGTTCTAGTGGCTGGTAGATATAATATATATCGCTCTCACAAAAAAAAGGTAAATGTAGATATTTGAATACTAATACTAGTTACATACTATCCCTACGCTTACTTTGACAAAGTCTTCCTATTGAGGCGAGTGTTATCTTCAGTCAAATCTTTCGATAACTTGGTAACATTGCCTTGAGACGTGAGCTGGTATTAAATAATTATTGAAATCGGGTTCCCGAGCGAGGGAGATCTATACGACATGACTTCAAAAGAATATACGATGAGAACTGAAATCCAGATCTTTAGATACTAAACGCATGTTACACATGACTATCTACTTGGCCGGACAAATGTATCCACACCGAGACAATTAAGTCACCGTCAGAATCTAAGGATAAGTTGATGATGACAACGGATACATAAATCCAAACATTCATAAATTCACACGTATTTCCGGGGTAACAGAGACTAATTCTATTTGCTTCGATCTTGACACACTTCTCTTGCTTCCTCCACTAGTGGTTAAGCTCACGAACTGGAGGTCTGAGATCGATTCTCGACGACATTGTCGAAATCACTTTGTAAGACTGACCTTTATTTGGTAAGGACTGTGCAGGCCTAAATCGTCTGATTGTCCGACAAAATAAGATGATTTAGTACTTTGAAAGGCTCGTTTAAACGCCCAACCCAACAAAACCACCTTTACCAACACAGTAGAGTATACTTCATACCCTCCCCGGTCGAAAGAGGAAACTCCTGTGTTAAAATGAACATCGAACATGTAAGCAATTCAAGCATGTAAGCAATTCATCTAAAAAGCAGTATTACAATTTGACATTTGCGCATATAAAAGTAAGTGCGGAATGCAAACAAATGTCAAATAACAATATTGCTATCTTAGATGAATTTGCTTCGATGTGGCCATTTTAACCCCTCTGTTTATATTTTTATGTACACAAACTCTGAATGTTCATAATTATGAGACAACTAAGAAGAAAAATAAATTCATAAAAAAGCAATATTGAAGCTCAGACAGCAAAACTTTGTATTCGAGACAAAAACAAAAACTTAAGGCACCATTTTTCTCGACCTGATTTCATGAATAATGATTCTTAACTTTGCGCAAAAGTGAATAGCCTTCAAAATGAATAAGCCAGTATCCAACTACAAAACAACCCTAACCTAATCAGGTAAGATGAGGCCTATCGGGACTGGAATAGCGCCAATAATTTGTCCAATAAAGTGGGCCCAATTCTCCTAAATGTCACCTCGAATGAATTGACAGCAATGAATATTGTAGAGGGTACGGTATAATTGGTGCCGGCTAACTTTAGTTGGAAGTATAGTGTTGTATTGAGTTAGTGAATTTGATTTGCCAAACACGCTGATTTTTTCACAATAGAATCTGTTATTGATGATGAGGCCAGTAAACGGAAGCGGTCAGAAAAGCTGGATATATTAAGGTGCGCAAATATACAGCTAATTAATATCATCATCAGCCCATTAACGTCCCCACTGCTGGGGCACGGGCCTTCCCTATGGATGGGTAGGGAGATCGGGCCTTAAACCATCACGCGGGCCCAGTGCGGATTGATGGTTATTAACGACTGCTAATGCAGCCGGGACCAACGGCTTAACGTGCCTTCCGAAGCACGGAGGAGCTCGAGATGAAAACTTTTTTTCTTTGTGGTCACCCATCCAATGACCGCTAATTAATATATAAATGATAAATTGAAATAAATATTTTCTAAATTAAATCATAATAAATATTTATTTTATTTTATTTGGGACAACAAAAGTCTTATATCTAATTGTACAATGTATGGTTTCATTAACAATAAGACCAATTACAGCTATCCACATAGTAATATATAAAAAGGATGCCAAAGGAAAAAAAGAAGAGACAGTGTGTGTGTGCGTGCGAGTGTGTGTGTTTATGTATGTCAATATAAAACAATGCTTAAAAATGTTGGCAGCCCCGATGTTCGTGGTGCCATTTCTGTACCGTCGGTGAAAAGTAATACAACTCGAGTTGTATCACTTTTGAGTTATTAGCACACACTTCATGTTCAAAAAATTCTCTTTCTTTCTGTCTAATTCTCGTAACTGTAGCTATTATAAATACGGAGATAATTTTTGTGTCTAGTGATATAAGTACTGTTTGTGAAGGATTCATGTTGTTATAACACGTGTAACATAATTCATCTTAACTTGCATTAAAGTGAAATGAAGATTTTCACTAAATATTTTGGTGTAAGTAAATGCAACTCAACATATATTAAAATACACGCAATCCTTGAATTCTCACAGTCCGTGTTTAATGATATAATTTTAGTTGTAACATCAAACACCAAATTTATTTTTTCGTGAAAAGTAATATAAATTAATATATATCAAAATATTTCAGAAAATGCGATCTTAGATATCAATAACGTGTCGTGTATAATGATACATACAAGTTCGATTCCATGCGCCACCAGTGTGTATCCTAGGGTGACCTCCACATAAACCTGTCTATGGGAAGACATTTTGTCTAGAACCACAGCAAACCATATCTGATCCGCATTGCGAATGGGTATAGGTTAAGTTAGTACTTCAGACCAAACCGTGTTTTTTCTCTTTCTGCTATAACCACCTTGTAGTACTTAATTACAGTACCTCAATAAGTTGTGGGTCCTGATCATGGCGTCGTTATCACCATGGCAGGGTTAGTCAAGAGGTATTTGAGATTTGTCATAACTGTCGTTAGTCTCCTTCCCTTAGCTCGAAGCATAGCTGTTTTACATAGTTTTCTTGATTACATGCAGGTTAAGCGGTGGCAGATTGAACGCTGCCTTCATTGCTAAGGAGGTTGTAGACGTGAAATAATGGCTCCAAATATTATCGAGCTCCAATTAACATGCAAGCCATTCAATACACGCTGGTTAGATCTTTTATGCAAGCGCCGGTAGTGGTATTTTTGAACCTACACAGCCGTAGATGATAGCTCGGCATCGGCAGAATCGGGATCTGCCACATCTTCTCAAGAGAAGATTACCAGTTTCTCAAACACGTTGAATGGTGTAAATTTGTCGAGCTTCCTCATTTTTATAAAGGGAATAACTGCTCTGAACTCTTGAGCACCACAAGTAATATTTGTTTTCTGTATTTTGATTACATAAGAGAGAATTACGCACAGGACTGTGAAAAATGGAAAGAGGAAGGGGAGGCCTTTGCCCAGCAGTGGGATCTTGTAGGATAGATTAGATTAGAATAAATAATTGGCAACACTACGGGCACAACCCCTTAATTAAACTAGGTCACAAAGTTTGTAAAAATCCCAGGAGGTATTTGAGCTTCTGAAAGGAGTTAGTTGGCTTACATAGTCAATAAAAGCACGCATAATGGACCACTTGTGTTTATGCGGAAAACTGAGCCCATTAAAATAACATTACATATGGGACATTCGAGTATTCATTGAGTCAAGTCAGGGGCCTATGGCGGCTCAGTTATAACCCTGACACCAGGGTTGATGGGGTTGGTAATTCACCTCACAATCCGCACGATAGAAGAAGAAGAAGATGGGACATTTGCCCATACATGTTGTGCCGACCCCACCTAGAGTGAGATAAGGGCAGGAGGATGATGATGATATAGTGGGAAGTTTGCCCACTTCACAATAGTGGTCCATACGCGAGGATACGCGGAAAGTTCCCCACGTGTGCTTACGTGTAGAGTTTTGCGGAAACGAGCTCATTTAGCTTAACCATAACAGACCATGGTCCATGGTGGTCATGGTCATGGTCTGAGGATAGCCCTGTGTAACCTATAGGTTTGGAGGTGAACCAATGATCTTCATTTTCACTACCTATTCTCATCATCAACATTGATTCGACTCCGTTTATCGATCTGTCAATGTTGCGGGCTACCATTAGACCGGGAATTTTGATAATTCGAAATATCGAATTTTACTTTACTTTAGGGGATTTTGATTGTGGAATGAGTTGTGATCTTTTAAATAGTTTCAGCAAGAAAGAAGTAACACTTACCGGTTTGTGTGATTTTGGTTTAAAAGTACGTAGGTACATCACCTTTATCTCCAGGCCATACTGCCAGGCTAGCCCGAAACATTCCTAATGACTAGTCTTAATATGATTCCTCTTACCTTCATTTGTTAGGGGTGGAAATATTATCATAATTGAATTTGTAAGATTTTGACTGCAAAAATGAACCAAAAGTGGTTTTGATTAGGGGCGTAGTGTAGTGGACAAAATGTGTTTGTAGTGGGCAGCAGTGGTGGTTTTTACCGGTTATTTATGAGTTTTGAGAGTAAAATCATAACAAAAATATCTTATTATCGTCACCTTACACTATATATACGTGTACCATCTTTATATTGTATTTATTATTAGAAATTCGTAAAAACATGTATCATTTTACACAATAAAACCGAAAAAATAAGTCATGTTAAACCACTTGACACAAATTCGTTATAGTTTATCGTTTGTGTCAATTGATATAAGTTACGTTTCTTTACTTTTTAAAGAAAATAAATAGAATTTTGCCTTTCTACAACATTATGAAATAAACTTTCTTCCAAGACATTTTGTTTTTTGTAGAATAAGACTGTAAAATTAATAATTGAAATATGATATATCAACGATGACTTTTTTATAGTTATGTGTGTAAAAAGGTATAAGTAGACTTGTATCAATTTACACAATATAAAAGTTGGTGTCAACTGATACATGTAATTTATTTTGATCCTCTACCATTTCTGTTTAGGTTCTAAATATAACTAAATATTAGAAAAGAAACCTTCCATCATCACCTATCGACACATCTAACTTCTGTTCCATTATTCCTTATAAGTCGCGAGCTAGAATGTTTTTAACTTTAAACTCGATTTTCTCAAAACTTGAATTTTGGACTTGTATTACTTTTCACCGACGGTACAGATTTGACAGCTGATTAGTCGATAAGCGCCATCTATTGAACGACGAATGAACTACTAGGTAAATGGAGGGGACGTGTGAAGTTTCGAGATTATGTGTCGATAAGTGGTCGACACTGGCCGGCGGTCCCCTATTTCGACTACAGACTTGACTTGAGCTGTGTCTTTTGTGTAACATTAAATCACTATATAGTATAAAACAAAGTCGCTTTTTCTGTCCTTATATCCCTATGTACACTTAAATCTTTAAAACTACGCAACGGATTTTGATGCGGTTCTTTTAATAGACAGAGTGATTCAAGCGGAAGGTTTATATGTATTATAACAGCCATTAAATAGTGGAGACATACTGTTATTTTTGATGTTTTTAATGTGATGTCGGAAATAATTTGGGGCGGGTCGCTAGTTAATAATAAAAGAGTGCTAAATGACACTGGCTTCTTACTGTATATTATAATTACCGTTTACATAAGTGCAATAATATTATTAATATATAGTATGATAAATATACATGTTGTCACTAATTATTAAGTAAGTTGCCCTCTATCAGTTGCAGTGCCCTTACCGGGTCCATTTTGATACTATAATAATAATTATAATAAAACACTTTATTGCACACAAATTCACAAAACATTTACAGGATAAACTTATTCTAAGGTGGGCAAAGGCGGCCTTATCGCTAAGAGCGATCTCTTCCAGACAACCTTCGGCAAAGGATATGGTACATTTGTACAGCTGCAGTGTAGCGCGCAGATACGTAAAATAAAACAATAGACACATTTTATATATATATATATATATATATATATATATATATATATATATATATATATATATATATATATATATATATATATATATATATATATACAATCTTATATACTAAATATATATATTATACACATACTATAGATATATACATACAATGATACATATAAGTAAAAATAAAATATTAGTTACAAGACGATGATTAGACGATGATGATTATAATACTTACTTCTGTATTTTTACAACACCACCTTTTGTACGAACACATATGCGACCATAAGACATTTCTATTGCCGCGTTCATTTGAGCAGACAAAGTAGTAAATAACGCTGGAAATGATCAAAATATGGTAATGAATCGACTTTATTCAGCATAAGCCGCAGCGTGACAAAACTCAAATTCAATTGCCTATTACTATATAGGTTAATTGTTTCTTAGTTCAAAAGTGAGAAACCTTTTGTTACACAAACAAAAGACAAACATAATTATGAACTGAGGGTAACCTAAAACCAGGTACGAACCATATTATCAATACGTATATCAAACGTCAAATTTTACCTTGAGCTTTCATTCAAGTACATACTCGTAATATGCCAATATGAAGGTTGATTTTGTATGAAATATGTATTTTTACAGTAAGGTATTGTGTATTTGTATGTATTTACAGCACCATGAGACACGACATTCGCCTTCTCTTTAATCTTTTCCATGTAAGCTCTTCTTGGTCACTCGTCGTGTCTTATAAGGAGGTGAAGGAATTGGTCTTTGATAGATAAGAATGGAGAATACTACACCGACAAGAGCGTGGCTCTTAAATTAGTGATGTGATTTCATCATGCTATCTTATTTCAGAAACCTTCGGAAAACGGTCGTCTCTCCGTCTGCACCGTAGACCGTAAAGCCAGCATCGTCTCCTCCGTCTACAATGACGTGTCTCCCACCAAACCCAGGGACAACATAAGCCCGGCTCCTTCACAACACAGCTTCATCGACGAGGTACCTCGAGGAGTCCTCAGGACCGAATCTATGAGAACTACAGGGCCTGGAGGTGTGTTTATTTTTTTTTAATTGCTTAGTTGCAAAAGAAGTAACACAAAAAGAAAAGAAGATAAAATTGCTATTGTCCTTTTATCATATTATCAGTCTACTGTCTCCTTGAACTTTGCTGTCGTATTGCACTCGAAGGTCAGTACTTTTCAGGAGACAATCACTGGATAAAGTAAAAGTCCTTTTACTTGAAAAATAAGGATTGGATCAATAATAGTTTGTTTTCCTTATTTTTAATTATACAAGCTAGGCAAACTCATAACGTACATAATCTTAAACAGTCTCTCTCCCCTCAATTAACCATAGACAAGCTTACATAGATAAAAATACGTAATTCGCGCATTATTTATGATACCCAATTGAGAGCCCTAAAGCGAAAAGCAAAACCTATCAGTCCCTACAATTTTTCTGTATGATGATATTTTCAATTCCAGATCTCAGCAGGCGAGCCTCAGTGAAAGTAGAAGGTTCCAAGACAGTTGCTTTTGATGGCAACGCAACGAGTCCTGGCGAAGGACTGATCAATGGAGCCGTTGTTCCTGCCAAACCTAAGAGTCGAAGCGGTTCCATTATTGGAGCCATCAGTCCTATTATGGGCACAGGTAAATAACTAACAAGTCATATAGATGCTTAACTTGGATAAGCTAAAGAATACGAAATATGAATAGTTTTCCAATCCATAATGACATCCTGCTAAATCAAGATAACAATAATATTTTCAAACTGCTATTATGTATAATTACTTGCTTGATGGCATTATTAATTGCATTTAGTTTTGCTATTATCCAGTCCATTTTATTCGTATCAGAAAATTTGTGAAAAACATGTTGATAAAAGCAAAGTTTTAAATCTCTAAAAAGCGTTGTCTGAATAGTATCTTTAATAAGTTCTAAATCGTTATGGAAAATTTCAAATTCTACTTGAAGAGGTATCGTCTTCTGACTAAATATTTTTCCTCCAGAGAGTTGTTCGGATTTGACACCGACTCCCACGGAGCTGGTGCAGCCAACTTTTTTCTCTAGGATGTTGAGTACAATATCAGTTGAATCACTAAGTTAGTTAAGTTCTATTGTGCCATTCGTTACCATCACCCCCGTGCCTTCGTTTTCTAACCTATTGGTTATCCCAGTCTCACCGAGCATGGTGCATCTTATATGTACAGTTTTAGTATCCATTTTGTAAATAACATGAGATCCAAAAACTCCGTTTTCAACTATGATCATTTGGAGAATGCTTCGTATCCAAGACTGAAGCATGCATTTGGTCCGTTCTGTGGGGTTAAGAACGCCACATTGAAGCAATTCAGCTAACCAGCAATATTGCAATTGACATTTGCACATATAAAAGTTAGTGCGCAGTGTTAACAAAATGTCAAATAGCAATATTGCTTCTTTAGATTAATTGCTTCGGTGTGGCCTTTTTAGTCCTCGTTCCTCGTCTATTTCAACATTGTCTTAGGGTGGTATTAATAAACTTATCTCAGCTGAGACTGCCTTCAAGATCATGCTCAAGCCTCTGTTTTTATATGAGAACTGTCTCATTGACGTGATCTTGAGAGCAGTCACGAAGCTGACATTAGTTTATTAATACCACCCTCATTCATTGTACTTCGTATTCATTGGAGTACTTTACTTATTGTCTTCCATCAAGGCATGTGTTTTCTTTTGTTGCTTGGCAACAGTTTCATATAGTTCATATATTCTCGTTATGATTTCAGCTACTCCCGGAGTACCTATGAGGTCTCGACCTTCCAGCAAGATGACAAAATACGTCGAATGCTGGGGTGCTGATAAGCCATTTGCTAACATCACTGACTCCACTCTTGCCAAAAATATTGGGATTTCTGTAAGTATCAATAACAAATTATCTATTTGTAATGGAGTTCGATTACCAAATATAATGTTAGTAGAAAATTGTAGTATATCAGTTTACTTACGTTATAATTCTCATCTGTTTTAGAGTTTAGCTATGATTGAACAAAATCTGCTTCCACAAAGGACAACTTGCTGTGATTGCAGGTAATTAAAGAGTTCTATTTATTTAATTCTCTGGGCGCCATCTCACTCGCGTCAGATAGAGTACTGCGGGGCAGAAGGCAAGAGGGAGACTATTGTCCTATTTTTCCTTAAAAAGTAGCATGGAGAATGCTACACCGACAAGAGCATGGCTCTTAGATTAGCGGTGATTTATTTTGTTAATTTCCATCTCGGTTGTAATTTTATTATAGTGATATAATAAATCTTTTAAATCATCATTATGATCTTTTAAATAGCATTTTTTTATTCTTCAGTTTACAATTTATTAAGGAAGGTAGCCGCATTATATTATAGAGAAAATGTATTAGATTCGTGGGTAGTTCTTAGTTCTAGTCTATCGATGTCTTCCGCAGTTGGTAGACGTCGCGTATACAATTATTTTCGAACAATTTTAAAAAGGAAGCTCATAATAATTAATAAAACATGTCTTCACCGTTTCCAGTAACAACTCAGAAGGTATGAATCGAGTGACGTTGTGGTTTAAGAGTGCCACACAAGAGCGACAGTACCGCAACCAATCAGATGCCCAGTTTAAGTACAACGTCGCGTGCGCAGCTGCGCTGTTCACCCTCCTCGCTCTGATGCAGCTCCTTATTGGGCCCAGGTAAATTATAACCTTACATAACAGCATCACGTCTGTATCTCCGAAGGGGTAGGTTAAAGCGTACAGAACCATTATATACACCCACGCCTCGCCAGCTATATTTAAGTTCTATGTAATAGGGGCGAGCTTGTCGTCATGTATATTAATATATAACGTTATTAGCCTTTATACGTGGGGGTATGGAGAATAACCACCACGATGCTCCTCTGCGTGGCGATAGAGGTGTATATATATAACTGTATTTAAAATATTAATAAAATCTGGTAACATTCGTAACCGAATAATGCGGTAAGTTATGATGTCCCATTTAAGCTAGTATGCACTTATTTTACTTCCAAGGGTAGATACAGAAAAGCTATTGTTTTCTAACTCTTACTTACTGTCAATCTAGATACTCTAGATATTAAATAAAAAACAAACAAAATTGTTTTTAAAATCATTTAAGAAGATAAAACTCCTAAAATTATGCTGATGAATTACAATCGTGTTAGCAGAGTGGCAGTAATAAAAGTACTTGAACTGTTTTCTCCTATTCCAGAGGCATCGTCATGTACACATCATTCGGTCCTACCTTCATTACTCTGTTCGTCTTTCTCTACCTATGCTGGTATGACGGACAGTTTCCTGGACGCGGCATGCATCCACTCTCTGATGTCCCAGATGACATCTATGCTGACAACTGCACTAAACCTGGACAGGTTGGTACATTCATACAGCCACTGTTGATACGAAGTCCTAAGATGGATTATGACAAACCTTATAGAGACAAGGGACCAGGGGGGTTAAAAAGGCCACATCAAAGCAAATTATCTAAAAATCAATATTGCTATTTGACATTTGTGTGCATTGCGCACTTATTTTATATGCGCAAATGTCATCATCATCACTAATTTAAAAGCCGCGCTCTTGTCGGTATAGCATTCTCCATTCTTGTCTATCTACAATTCCTTTACTTCCTCATAAGACACGACGTTCATCTTCTCTTTAGTCTGTTCCATGTAAGTTCTTCTTGGTCTTCCCCTTCCTCTCTTTCCTTGTAGTTTTCCTTCTATGATGTTTTTAATAAATTCGTCTTTTCTTATTAAGTGTACAATTATCACTTATTCAAATCCTTGCGCAAATGTCAAATTGCAATATTTTTTAGATGAATTCCTTTGATGTGGATTTTTTAGCCTCCTAGGTATAGTGACATCAGCGGAGGTGCTCGCCGAGAGGGGTGAAAAATTCAAATTCTGAATTCTGCAACCGAAGACTGGATCTTTAATGTGCGTGATTAGCTGATTTTATTTCTTCGTGTTTTTAGGTGGTGGCCAGCAACCGCTACATAAGACTAACAATGTTTTTGGTGTCCGTGCTTCTTATCGGTGCTTGCGCAGTAATCAATTTGGTGGGTAATTTATTTTTAATGGCTCTATGGTATATCATGAACTTCTACTTTATATCGATTTTAGGAGATAAAATCTAAAAAATCATTGGTTTACAGGGTGTTAGTGACATCGTAACGAAAACTTTTAGGGATGGTTTAGACCAAGTAGAATTTTCCATCGCAAAAGTATGGAACTAAGAATAACTTTAAAAGCACTAAAAATTTCAAGATATTTCCACACACACAAGAAACTCCACTTGATATCAACTCAGAATCATGGTCTGATTCATCCTCCTCAGTATTTGTTACGATGTCACTAACACCCATACGTATTTGTAAGTGACATCGTAACAAAATAAAGTATAGAATTGAAAATAATTAAAAAACGCAAAAATATGGATTTTGCGACGGAAAATTCCACTTGATATTAACTCAGAATCATGTGCTAAAATCCCCTCAGTATTCGTTACGATATCACTAACACCCTGTTTAAAATAATTACTTAGCTAGTTTTGTAATTTGTGCAACTATGGCACCATTGAAGGAAGTCTTTCAAATGATTACATCAAGTTTTTACCGCCGATTCAGGTGCTTAGAGGTTAAGAAAATATTCGTACATTTTTCAGTACCAGGCTGACATCGTTAATGAATACCCGATAGAAGTACGCAGCACAATTAATGGCAGCACCCTGAATATAACCAGATCACCTGTGTACGACAATTTAGATTCCGCTCCGGTATGTACAGATCAATTATTATTAAATTACTTTCATAATCATGTCTTGGACACTTCATACGAAACACCTCGGTTTACACAGACACTACACATTGACGTTATTGTACACGCGCATTTGTGTCCGCCGAAGGGAGTGAGGTAAACCTAGCTCAGCTGCTGGCGGCGAGCGGAGAGTTGTCGTTCAATACCTAGAATTATTTCTTATTCTGTGACAAAAGGAAAACCTGTGTGGAATATTGCGATGGGGAAGTTCTATATTCCGCGAGCAAGTTGTATAATATACTGTAATGCAGAGCTCAACTCCCGGATCCCATCTCGGATCTGTCTTTAGCAAGAGTGTGTTATACACATACATAACGTACATAAGGTCACTACAATATTCCATTTGGTGTAGTCAGATGTATGCCAATCGCAAGATGAACTAAGTACCCACATCACCGAGCTTTCTGCAGAGTGCGCACCTTGAAACTATCAAAAAGGTAATCCATTATCATAATTTCTATTTCCAGAGCTACCTGTACAGCTCAGTGCTAACACTAGCTTCGATATCAGTGTTCCTTCGAGTCGGCTTCGTGCTCAAGTTTGTCCTGATGTCTCTGACCCTGGTGACTCATATCTCTTTCTTTGCCACTGCTGAGCTCTTCGCGCAGTACCAGCTGGAACGGGATTTGGATACAGAGTAAGTCTAAGCCAATTCATTATAATCCAGCATTCATAACATATATAAACAGCCTATGTACGTCCCACTGCTGGGCACAGGCTTCCCCTCAATCAACTGGAGGGGTATGGAGCATACTCCACCACGCTGCTCCAATGCGGGTTATTCAGCATAGATAGGTCAATTGTTAGTGAATGGAGTAAAGGTAACAATAAATAATTCGTTCATCTCTTTCTTGCTCTAATGCGTGACCCAACCTCTATCTCTTGTCTGGAGATGAAATAATTATAGCATCTTCTTTAATGTAACGAGTTTGAGGTTTATAATATCCCGGAAGATTTCCAGACAGAATGTTCTTACAATTTTTGAAAAAGACTTGTGATATTATTAAAACACATAATACCGGGTTCTTGCCGCGTGACAATCAGGAATATGAGACTTCTAATATTTCGACGCTGTTCACGGGACAAAATATCGGGAGTCTCATATTAATGGTTTTCAATATTGACGTAATGTTTCCTTCATTACTTTCAGATTCTCAATGCTTCCATACGCGGCTAAAGCGGGCATGGTGCTGGTATTTCTTGCTGCGTTGCTGCACATCCTGGACAGACAGATCGAGTTCACATCCAGGACTGACTTACTGGAAAGACAAGCTTAAGTTTGAACAGGAGGAGGTTGAGACTATGAGGGGGATTAACAAGGTACTTAATTGTTTATTTTTATCTATGTGAAGTGTCCAGCTATTCATATCTAAGGTGGGTAGGCAGATGCGTATTGTAGACATGAACTATACTAGTGTCTTTGGCGGCTCAATAAGGTAAATTAAAAAAAGAAACTGACTAATTTTATCATCATCTCCCTAGCGTTATGTAATTTTCACAGGGTCCGCTTACCTAGCCAAAAGGTTTGACTGGTCGGGGTTTTTAGCAACTGTGTTTGACTCTTTTATGAGTATGAGCCCTGCTTGATTGAGAGTAACGAATCTGTTACTGATGTCAGCCATCGACATACGACAGAAGAAGAAGATTGAAGTAGCATGTTTCTTTTATCAGCTTCCTATTCTTCTTTCTATCCGTAGTAGAACTTCAAATTAAGAGGACCTGCAAGTTATATTTCATAACTAGGGCACCCCATTAGGAAATACGGGAGTATGTGTGTATGTATTTATCTTTCCATAGACTATTGATTCATTTGGTTAAAACTGAAAGAAGAAATAATTTATTATGTTGGTACCATTACAGATTCTTCTAGAAAACATTTTACCTGCTCACGTGGCGCAACACTTCCTGACTTCCGTTGCTTCAGAGGTAAGAAAATATTCGTAATGCTTGATCAGACTTTTAAGAAACCTCTTACCAGGATCCATGGGGTTTGTATCTTCTTCTAGGTGATGAGTTAACAGCATGGTTAATGGACTAGTAATTATTCTATCACAAATTTCGCTCTGTGCCGTAACGGCCTCCGTGGAGACATACCTCAAAAATCACTTTGTGAGCCATCACTTGGTTAGGACATTGTAGGCTGATCACCTGATTGTCCGAAAGTGAGATGTGGTTACTGCTTAATGATGTAAATACGAAGTCGTTATATGATTCATGTCGGGGACCTTTGGGGACTCAGTAATAACCCTGACACCAGGGTTTATGAAGTCGGTAATCCACCTCACAACCCACACGATTGAAGAAGATCGTAATACTTACAGATCTAATATCAAATGTGGCTCCATGTTATCATCTGGTGACTTGTGGCTTTGCGCTGCCTGTAATCTATAAGTTCTGTTCTGATATGTTGACGCACACCACCGAAACGTGATGTATTTTTAATCTAGCTTAGTTAGCTTAACCCTTTCACGGTTACGGTGTCACGGTCATTGATGGTTCATAATAGGTAGTACGACACCTTGGAATCGGAACGTCCGTAGACGTTCTGTCCTTGAAAGTGTTAAGGACACTATTTCTTAGGCTGTATCTTCTATGAGCTTCGTTGGTTGAAATAAACGATAATCCACCATTAACATTTAAAACCCACAGGAAGATCTATACCACGAGCGGTACTCGAGCATAGCGGTGATGTTCGCCTCGATCCCTAACTACAAAGAGTTCTACGATGAGACTGATGTCAACAAGCAAGGTCTCGAGTGTCTCAGACTGTTGAATGAGATTATCTGTGACTTTGATAAGGTGAGGACGTCTCTTTCTTTCATCCGTTACGTCGCAAAGGTTAAAAAGAGACGCAGTGCGACCTTCTCGGAACCTTTTTCCCAGTATAGTTTTGCAGCATTGTCACATCGACAGATGAAAGGAAGTAATTGCTAGTGACAGTACCTCATGAAAACTACGTCATACTAATTATTAGCTTGCTTATTAGCTTGTGGGTTAGAGTGTAATATTATGAAGCATATACGTTATTCGGAGAATTGCAAAGCTGAAGTGGCAGTGGGCAGGACACATAGCGAGGAGAACCGATGGCCGATGGGGCGGAAAGGTTCTGGAATGGCGACCACGCGTCGGACGACGCTCAGTGGGTAGGCCCGCTACAAGGTGAACCGACGATCTGGTGAAGGTCGCGGGAAGCCGCTGGATGCGGGCAGCGCAGATCGTCGTGGAGATCCTTGGGGGAGGCCTATGCCCAGCAGTGGGCGTCGTACGGCTGATGACGTTATTCTAATGCTTTATTTAAATAAAAAACAAAAACAAAATACTAATATGTATTATGGTATTATGGGAGACCTACCTATATTGTTTGTTACAGTTACTCCTGAAGCCTAAATTCAGCTGCATAGAGAAGATAAAGACGATAGGCAGTACCTACATGATCGCCTCGGGGTTACGGCCTGGGAAAGAAGAGCAACTTGTAAGTATGATTACGTCACGGATTAGAAGAAAGAGGTTGGAAGTGCCAAGTGAGCGCGCCATACTAGTATGACCAAACCGTTCATACTTCAACTTTGTACTCCACTCGTCCGCAAACTTAACGACATACGGAGCTCCGTGATAGTATATTAAAGGGTCGTCTTATGCATTACCTGAGGAACCACGTTTTGTGTGCGAACGTTGTGGTAAGAAATGCCGCGCTGCTATAGGGCTCTATAGTCATCGGCGGCGCTGCGGGAACCCGTAGACTCACAAGTGCTGCAAGAATCATCTACGATGGATGCTGTGGCCAATGATAATGATGCATTACGACCTGCATTCGACTATCATACAAAGAAATTCCTCTTCATTACAGGAAAGCTGAAAACCTTAGTGTGATCAGCTAAGTATTTATCAAAAACTTACTTTTGTATGCAGTATTTTACGAAAAGTAACGATAAAATTGCAGCCTATCATAATATACATTGCTGGTAAAGTGGCTACGGAATTCGAGAAGCAGTAGAGTTAACGTAATATTCTGTTTGCAGAAGTAGGTAGTAGGAAAAGAGAGTGGAGTTGAACCGACGACAGTGGATCTCATACAAAATGCGCGTTAGTGCCTTACCTATCCCTTTCTTCTATGCCATTATAATGTCGTGTGTAACATTGTTAAGAAAAAAAATAAGAGTGTAGTTGAAAACTCACAGGATTTAAATCTAAACTGTGATCGAGGGGGGGGACCTAGCTCAGACGCTGGTGAAAAGCAGAGAGTTGGTGTTCTATACGTACCTTAAACTTTTAAGGATGCCAGCTGATTCATTATGCATGTCACAATCTGTAAATCTATATACATAAGCAGGTACTTATACTACATAGGTAGGTACGGTCACGAGCATTAATAATTATGGTACAAGCACTTTGGTACAAGGTCACATTAACTATTTTTTTTAAAGAACGTCTAGGGCCCTGTGCCGAGGTTTTTCTTGCAGCGTCTTTTCCCCGGCTATACAGGTTGTGAGAAGCTGCAGTAGTTTTAGGCGGATGAGACGTGCGTTATGTAAAAATTGACGATTCAAAGTGTAACTATGCTACCTACTGAATAAAGATATTTTTGAATTTGAATTTGACAAATTGAACTAAGTCTCACTAAATGTCAAATATGTTAGTGCGACAGAGTCCTAATGTAGGTACATTATATTGCTCATGACTGTACCTATTCTGATATTGTATAAGTAAGGCTTTTCAGAAAATAAAGACATTATTATTTTACACAACAACACTCACTTATTAAAAAATAATTACGCTTTATTTATTACTCATCTTGATTCCCTTTTGTTTTCAGGATAGAAAAGAAGAGCATACGGTAGCAATTTTGGTGGAGTTTGCTATAGCACTTATGACGATCCTTGATCAAATCAACCGGGAATCCTTCCAGAGGTTTAAACTTCGTATAGGTAAGTAACTTACATACATAAACTCACGCCGGGGTAAGCAGAGTACATGAAATTCCATGGATCCTGGCATACTTTTCCTGCTCCCTCCACAGTCATCGATCTTTCCATACAAGCCCTACTGTTCAGAATAAATCGTACTAAACCTTTTCTAAGGACTTCTCCAATTTGGCCTATCTACGTCCTTCGAGGTCTTCCTCTGCCAGCACTACCACCAACCTTCGCTTTATAATCCTATTATTCTTCATGCGGTCTACGTGTCCGAACCAACTTAACATCAACAAGTTCTGTCTTGTGCTGTAAAATCTGGATTAAGGAATTCTGGACTTTTTATAACTTAAACAAATAGTAACGGGTTCTTACCGCGTTTAAATGGAGATATGAGACTCCCGACATTTCGACACACTTTTATAATTTATGAGTTATAACAGTATTTATTCCATAAGCGAGTGTACTTTGTGCCCGGTTAATGGCAATAGACTCGCCCCCTATAAAATTGGGCTTAAACATAACTGGCGAGGAGCGGGTGTATATATATTACACACCTCTGCCTACCCCTTCGAGGATACAGGCGTGATGATACGCAGACAAATATTGATATCCTTAAATGTATGTTTTTCTAGGATTAAACCATGGCCCAGTCATAGCCGGAGTGGTAGGCGCTCAAAAGCCCCAATACGACATTTGGGGCAACACAGTGAACGTGGCGTCTCGGATGGACTCTACTGGTATCATGGGCAAGATACAAGTCACTGAAGATACTGCTAAGTAAGTAAAAATTAACAATATTTTCAACTACTAAGAAATGAAGTGGGTACCTATACAAAATAAAAACGCCTGTCTAAACAATTCGAGCAGAAACATGTTTCTTAGACATTGCTTTTAGAATTTTATCAGGCGGTTAGCAACGATGCGCTCCTGCGCTGTTGTATCTAGTCTTACAATCTTTACAAGTATGACTTTCTGTATATAATAATTATTATTATGTGTTCTGTAACCATCGCCAATTTCTGATTTAGACCTCACCACATGAATCAACCACAGGGGGTATGGAGCGTAGTACAGGTTGTTTTTTTCATGTATTTCCTTTTATTTTTCAGGATTCTAATGAGTGCAGGCTACACATGCGAATGCCGAGGGCCTACTTACGTCAAAGGAAAAGGAACTTTAGTGACATATTTTGTGAAAACACCTAATATAGGCGGGTGAACATAGAGGCATAGTAAATAACATCTAAAAATAATCTACTGTCGGTTATATAGAGCGAGAAATGACATTAAATATCAATAATAGTTTATCAATGTTTAATAGTACCTACCTACGTGAAAAATATTTAAGCTTAGTACTTCGATTTTGGAGAGATCGTTTTTTGAAAATGACTATTATATTTTAGAAACTGTTTTTCTCTGTATTTAATATGAAATACCTACATATTTTAAAATTATATATTTATATGTCTGTATAATAATATAATAAAATATCTGTGACATTATTGTCATAACTTTTTACATAAAATTACTACAATACATATCCACGGGATATTTCCACAATATATCTAGTAATTTTACTCGCTAATTGACTGTATATCGATTAATAATCGATTATTTTCTAAGCCCCTAAATAATCTCAAAATCGATATTCTTATCGATAGTATCGATACAATCGGTTATATCAAAAATTTAAATTAAATTTAATTTAATTTAGATTATAATCGATATAATTGTGGAATTTTCAATAGGTGTCGATATTATTGATTTAATCGATAGTACCGATACAATCGATAGACATATTGATGTTTAGATTATTTATTGTTATTATACGGCAACACTAATCTCTGGTTTGTAATATTTATCATTTTTAAAGTTACGAGTATATTTAAAAACCTTAAGGCGTTGTCTCACTAGAACCATGTTTGCGCTACCATCAAAATGTATAATTGTCGTTTTGTCGATTGGTGCTAAAAATGTGAACCCAAATAAGTCATGTCGATCTGTCAAAATACGAACAAAATCACGTGAAAAAAACAAACTTATCGATTTCGACATTTATTAAATCGATCGATAATTTTATCACGTTGCGCCTGTTGTTAGCTCTGGTAGCCCTACTCAATTTTAAGAACAGTTTTTAGAAAAAAAAAACTATGAATAGATATTTATGAGAATGTATAGGCCTACGTTTATATAAGTAGCAATCGTTTCAATAATAATTATATTTTCACATTAGATTTTAAATTGATTGAAACTTCAAATAATGCCAAAGTAGATTGAATTTGAATTATGAATTTAGAATCTATAATAAGTATTTTTTTGTAAATATTCAAAGTTAGATAGGTAAGTTGTGTGCAATAAGGTGTGATAATAATGAGATTTTTATTTTTTTATTAATATGTATTATTTTTATTAAAGTAGCGCTACGTGTAAATATTATTTGCCAAAGTAGTAGAGAGTGTGCAAAGTGGACTGGGATATTTAAAAAAATATATATGAAATAAAATTACATACCTATACGTACTTTCATCACACTAGGCTTAACTTTATTAGTTACTTGTTCATTAAATCGATAGCTTTGTAGTATTATATACATTCAAATTGCCTAATTAAGTCCCACTGCTGGGTACAGGCCTCCCTTTTTAAAAATGAAAGGGGGTATGGGTCATGCTCCATCATTGTTCCGATTCTGGAAAACGAAGCTTAATTTTATTTTAATCTGACAGTTTTAAAAATAGTGCCGTCCTTTACTTACGTTGTGTACACGACAGAGATACAGCTAGTTTTAGAAGTGTCGAACTAAATAAAAATTGAGTTGGTGTCTGCTAGAATTGCACCGTTATTTTATTTAAAATAAGTTGCATTTAATATGTGTATTACAGTTGTTTATACGCAATATAACCGGGGTTGGAGTGGATGTAAGATGAAGAGTCTATTTTGAACTTAAACAGTGTCACTACAAAACAGATAAACTATGTTTAAAATGTAATCTGTATACGAAAGAAGTCCCGAAGGCCGCGGCGCTACTGTCGCAGATTCTGCATGGAATCATTATGACTTGTCTTGTGTTAAGTTAGTTTCATTAATTTCCGCCGAATTTCGATTTCTTTCGTGGCGCGAAATACTAATTCAAACCTAGTTTATTTTTAGTTTGTGTTTTGTAGTAACACTGAAAGGTTCCAAAGAATAGAGTCAGGTTTAAAATATACCTAGTCCACGCCACAAAAAGAGGTCCCGCGGGCGCGGTGCTTTTGTCTAAGAGTTTGCATAGAAGTAACATGACTTGTCAAAGAGTCCTATTAAGGCTGCAGTCTCCGCAAATTTGAGTCGTAGAGAGTTTTTGGTGACAATTATTTCACTTTTTTAAACTATATCAGGATATTAAAATTTCTTTGACTAGCGTTTATGGCATATAGATATACATGATATAAGAATAGACCCATATTTTTTTAAAGTACATTTAGCTGGTTTACATAAATCAAGCGTTGAATTCGGCTCTCCTCCGCCGAAGACAGTGTCAATTCATTTTTGTGCACTTAGATTGGCGCAATAGCAACTAAATTGAAAAACATACTCAGGCTATCTTGATCTTAACATCCTTACCTTAAGGATAGTTGTGAAAATATTAAAATTCTGAATTCACACTGGCCCCTTAAAATCCGTGGAGTTCTTTCGTGGCGCTGACTATATTTTAAACCTGTTATTATTTTTAGTCTTTGTTTTGTAATTATGAGGGTATTTTTTGTTTCTTCATTGCCATCTTTGAATAAAATATAGTATGTAGAATAAATGGTTATAGATAGATAAATTCTTTAATACTCTTTAGTAATTGTGGTGCTAAAACATTTTGGTTGGCGAATGAGTTCTTCAAATGTACTGTCACAAGCGTTTATTATGTACATAATGCTCTGAGAAATTATAGACATTCCCCTCTGCCGAAACACATGAACGATTGGTTCGTGTTTTATTATTTGTGTGACGTTTTTTTTTCGTATGCGTTTATATAGAAACATCGTTTTTTTTTTGTATTTGGGATAATAAACTTTGATTTGTTTGATAAGTGTGTGTCAGTGAGTAGATGTGTGCGTGTATAAGTATTTCACCTCCAAAAATTATCAGAAAAAATAGTGTATAAATACAACCCAAAAGTACCTGTCTATAATTTCTCTGAAGACACACTATACAACCCTGTCGCATTAACGAATTTGACATTTAGAGAGACTCGCGGATTCAATTTGTCAAATAAGTTAAATGCGATATGGTACTAGAGTGGTATATGGTAATGTTTATGGTCGTATAACCATTTTAGTATCTTTAATTTCAGTATACTATACTCATCAATATAGATTATGATGATATTTAAGTAAATATCTGGATGTAGTAAAAAAAACTACCTACTTACATGTTTATGTGAAAAAAAAATGTTTTGACGTAAGGGAAAAATGCAGAGGTTTATTTTGAAATTTGAGATTTTAATAAAAATAACTGTTGGAAATTGGCGGTTTTTATTTCATATTTTGTCGCTATAAATAATTTGCTTTTGTAACAGTAGCCGTAGCATGCTGCTCATTTATTGTGTCGCGCGCGATGTGCGTCATGATCATGCTACGGGGCTGATCAAGTACGCAAGCTGACTCTAAACTCTTTAAAAAGTTTTAAGTTTTAGTGCATGATCTATTTACATTATAACAGACATACATAAAAAAAAACTGCAGCAGTTTAAAAAAAAGTTAAGTTTAACCATGAGAAACCCATCGGCAAAGTATCAACTAATTTCCTCATGACTCATCGACCTACAACTTTACTCTTCCTTACCATCTGGCGAACCCATTGTAAAATTAAACGAATTAATATTTAATACGATAACGCGATTTCACGTTACCTTTTTAGACGTGTGACTCCTTCGGCGGGCGGTGTCCAAATGAATTTGAATTTCGATCCCGAGGTTAATTGGTAATTGCTGGTTGGACGCTGGCCACCTACGCTCGACTGTTTTGATTTATTTTAGTCCGACCACCTTTTGCCTGGTGCACCACTTTTAGCGGACAGCGATTTGATTTTATGTGAACCGGATTACTTTTAGAAATCCACCCATATTACACATACTAGTTTTTCATCACGAGTTCCTCCGTGCTTCGGAAGGCACGTTAAGCCGTTGTCCCGGCTACATTAGCGGTCGTTAATAACCATCAATCCGCACTGGGCCCGCGTGATGGTTTAAGGCCCGATCTTCCTATCCATCCATAGGGAAGGCCTGTGCTCCAGCAGTGGGGACGTTAATGGGCTGATAATGACACATACTAGATAACCTGTATACGTCCCACTGCTAAGCACATGCCTCCCCCCCAAGCGACCGGAGGGGGTATGGAGCACACTCCACGACACAGCTCGAGACCAATGGCTTAATGTGCATCATTCGCAATCATCTTGCTTTTTCGGACAATCACGAGCATTCAACCTGCAAACAAAAGATGGTTTCATGACAATGTCCCCATCGGGATTCGAACCCAGGTCTTCAGATCGTGAGCTCAACACACAGCCTCCACAGTCAAGTACTTAATATTAATTTAATAAGGTTAAAATTAAAGGTAATATTATAATAGTGAAATGAGGGTAGTTACACATTCTAACATCATAGTAACAGTCACTCGTACCGCCAGTCATCGCGTGACCACGGCCACGGCGAGACGCGAATTTACGCGACCGAGATATTCGGATAGTGATTTAAAAGGTAGGTTTTGACTTTATATATAGTGACATCGTAACAAATACTGAGGGGGATGATTCAGACCATGATTCTGAGTTAATATCAAGTGGAATTTTCCGTCACAAAATTTACAATATATTTTGCATTTTTGTTTTATTATTTTCAATTTTATACTTTTGCGATGAAAAATTCCACTTGATATTAATACAGAATAATGAGCAGAATCACCCCCCTCAATGTAAATAATTGTTATAATATGTAATATTGTTTGTTTGGAATAAGTATTTAATACACAATGTCCTATAATATTTTTCTTGAAACATGGTTTTTTAATAAAAAAGTAGGTGGTATTGAAAATAGCGCTTTAGAACAAGAAACTGTTGAATGTAACAAGAAAATATTTGTCCGAAATTCTTAGGTACCTACAAATAAGTTACACAAAAGTATTAAAAAATAAAATGTACTTACCTTCATTCTTATAAAAGGCATAGGAACTTTTTCGTCCGATCATGACTCGCCTATGAAGGGTGGTCGTTTTTGGTCAGGCGAGTCCACCTCTAAGTAACTAGTTGTATAAAATATTAATTTCTCGAAAAGCTTTCTTATTCAATGAGGGACTTTGTAATCGTCGTTCGCGAAAAACACGATAGATGGCGTTGTTAAGTTTTTTCTTCGTTTAAACTTCTAATTTCATTGATAACAGATATAATGCGTCTTTTATCTTTGTTATTACACCCTTCTTATTACACCAAAGTACAATTACAACTTCCACCTATTATAACATACATACATACATAAACTCACGCCTATTTCCCACCGGGGTAAGCAGAGACTATAGAATTCCATTATAATTCTGATCAAAATAAAAAGAAGCAACATAATTCTATACATAATGTGATCCAAATATCAAGCAACAATTAGTTTAATATAATATGCTACTGCTATTACGTTACATTTTTGAATAATTATGTACTGCAGCAATGAGAAAATAGGTAATTATCACGTTAAAAGTGAACAACGCTATCTATCATATTTTGTTTATATTTTTTTTAAAGAACGTCTAAGGCCCTGTGCCGAGGTTTTTGTTGCAGCTTCTTTTCCCCGGCTATACAGGTTGTGAGAAGTTCTAGGCGGATGAGACGTTCGCTGTGTAAAAATTGACGATTCAAAGTGTAACTATGTCACCTACTGAATAAAGATATTTTTGAATTTGAATTTCGGGAACGCAGATTGGAAGGTCCCTCATAACAACAAAAATCCGGTATCACAGCACCTCCATTCCGCATTATCGCTTGCAGTGGTGTTGTTGTTCGAAGCATTGTTTATCTGTACTTACCTGTTTTAATACGTTATAGGACTATTAATTTACATATAGACTTGTATTCATAATGTACATTAATATTTTGAAACCTCCACAACCTTCTAGTGTATCCAGGTTTCACGAAGTCAGCTTACCTAATCTGAAGTTATTAACAGGTCCAATTTACAGAGACTTTTTTTTACAGAGACAACTGCTAGATGTGACCTTCCTACCCAAGGGGAAATTCAACTCAATTGCAGGTTAGTTAATGTCTTTTAATCTTAATAAAATATTGGAGTTCGTAGTCACTCTGAAAAACTAGCGAAGTTATTGGTATAAGATTTGAAACACGTCATCTGAGAGGGTCATACTTGAAAAAAAAAGTTTTAAAAACTAAAATCTGACTATAGAAAAACACGCTCTGAAAAGTATGAAACAAGAAAATAGGTACCCGTATAGTGTGATGTTTAGAAAATAACCGTGGTCGTGTGCTATTGTAAGCAAGCTCTTAGGACAGATAGGCACTATTCGAAAGAATTTCACAGAAATATGTATATCTATTTTCTTGTTTCATACTTTTTCGAGCGTCATTTTCCGTCGTCGGGTTTTAGTTTTGAGTCTTATAACTAAACGCGGTTGAAACGTGGACCCCCGTTAAAACTGCTCCGCGCGGCTTCTGATCAGCTCCTGCTTTTAGTATGCTTCTTCTTTTCTCCTGTGAGTTGTGAGTTGGATGACCGACTTCATCAACCTTGGTGTCAGGGTTATTATTGAGCCGCCAGTACATAATACGACATTATCGGGCTATCGAGAATTCACTTAGCCGTTCAACGTGATGGCAAAAAAAACTAGCCACATTTTTAAAATCGGCTACGGAAATTCCTAAAACTTCAACGCGATTCATTTAAAGAGCCCTGGCATGGCTCAAGTAACGACCACTTGCATCAGTAAGTAGTAACCGGGGCCAACTGCTTAACGAGCCTTGCGCAGCACGGATCATCTTACTTTTGGACAATCGGGAAATCAGCCCGCAATATCCTAACCAATCTAGAGTTCTCAAAGTGGACGTCTGGTGTGCTGGAGCCTTAAGTGACATAAAAAAGTCGGATGACTGGTCACGTAACTTACCATCCAGCCTTCATATATATCACTCTACTTGTCAAAATGTAGATTAATTATAACAATTATCCACTTAACGTGGGAAAGATCGTATTGAATCTAACCATAGCTCGCGCAAGTAATTACTTAGGAATAATTATTGGTTTCAAATAGTTCGTGGACTGATCTACTTCGAATTGGATGGAGTATTAATTACATTTAAGAGTAAACTTACTAATTAAATATGTAACGGGATTCATGTCGGTTAAAATGTCGAAAAGATAGTACCAAAACTGTTTATGTATATCTAAAAAAATGTTTGTAAATATGTTATCTTCTGGTAACTTTTTTGCACAAAACATAAGCTGACGACTAAATCCTTTTAGCTCGATACTTACAGACGATACGAAAGCTCGGTGAGATGTGTGGGTGCTCAGTTCATCTTCCAATGGATGTACCTCCCCAATTGGGATATAGTCAAAAATGGTCACGGAATTTAATTTTGATCACTTGGAGATTGGGCTCCTCGTAAGCAAAGGTTATAATAGAATTCAAGACGTTTTTACAGATAAACTCTCTATCTCTATAATATATTTAATAAATAAGTAATACATTTTGTTATTTAGTTTTGCAAGTGTATAAGTAGCTGTCATATCAGGTGCCTTTGGCGGCTCAGTAATAACCCTGACACCAGGGTTGCTGAGGTTGGTATTCCACATCACAACCCACACAATAGAAGTTCTATAATTTTGTAACGTTATAATAAGTTAGTTACGAAATTACTTAGATAATGGTGTTAATTTCTGTACACACAATCTACTTAATTTTATTTTAAGTTATACCTGTCATTTTTTTATCCGCTGAAAAAGAAAGGGACGGGTAATCGACAGGGGTAAAATTTATGGAACACACGTCAATTTTAGGCAGAAATTTTAAAAAAGCCCTTCCAACATTTTATATTGGCCAATAACCCGACAGGACTTAAGACAGCACTCGTCAAATGGGTTGCATATGAGCGAGATGCCTATTTTATTCGCCCGGGTTATTCATTTATTTTAAAATTAACAGTTGTCAATCATCCGTCTCTTTCCTTTTCGGGGGATAAGAAAATGACAGGTATAACTTAAAATAAAATTAAGATGCATCTGCAGGATTCGAGGCCATAAGGCACCTCTTGTCGCAGGGTACAAGTATGTTATACCTTAATTATGTTTGTGACAATTGAATATGAATTTGAATATGCTACACCAGAATGGATTATGTGCGTGAGCTTCCATATATTACCGAGTGCATATCGGAAGGAATTTGCCCTTTAAAGTAAAAATGTATTAAAATTTAAAAACATCGAATCGATCCGATACGAGTAATTCAATTCAAAAATGAATCGCGTTCAAGTTTTAAGAATTTCCGTAGCCGATTTTTAAAATGTGGCTAGTTTTTTGGCATCACGTCGAACGGCTAAGTGAATTCTCGATAGCCCGATAACGTCGTATTATGTACTGAGGTGTAATTTTCTTACAAAAACCACTGGATTCTGAAAAGTCAATTATGACACCGAAATTTGGTTGCCTCGTAAATTCAATTTTCCATTAATTTCTTGGAACATTGTTAACTGGCCACCTTGTTGTCGCAACGAAATGGTCGCGTGGTACAGTTATAATATCATGATTTTAATATCATCCTTGTATTATAAACAGCCTATAAACATCTGACCACTGAGAACAAACCACTTGTCAACCAGAGTTCATAAACATAAACAGTAATTTATTTGTGTAAGTATGTACAGTACATCATGCCACTATATTTTTTAATTCGTGCTTTTACCATCGTCTTTCGAATTTACCAGTTTTTAAGAATACCACAATTTATTCTTGTTTTTCTAATCCATTTATCCCGTTTGGATGAAGGGCTCCGATAACAAATTTCTACTCCTCGCGAGCTTTTTCAACCTCTGTAGCTCGGTCCTATGACATGCTGGTTTTAAATTCCCGGTCAACCGATCGTCTCCAGGTCTCTTTGGGCCGCCCTTTTTTGTGTTTTCCACACGCACACCAGGTCAGAGCTCGTTGGGACGACAACCACAATTTGTGACATTAAATTTCCACTAATATTATACAAAATTGCGCGAGTTCACACTACAGATCGTGCTGTATGGTTATAGTCCATTATCTTTTAGAAAAAGCGAATTTGTTTTATACAATGTAGTGAAGTTGCAAATTAAGTTGCTGATAAACACGTCCATTCCTATCTCAAGTACCCACTTCGAACGAATTTATCCAGAGTAGAAGCAATGGTAATTATTAACCAGCCAAGTTGCAGTGTAATAAAGTCGTAAACGCAACACCAGTAGCGCGGGCACATTAATCACAGATTACTGCCCAGATGCCCTATCTTTGTACTGGACTCCCAGTAGCAACAAAGAATAAAAGTGTTCTAGTAGTTAACAGACGTAACCACTGCTTTGGTATGGATTCCTTTAGGTTATTGGGTTTCTGAGAGGCCGAATATATTAGAAAGACAAAAGAAGAAAGAATATAATTTATATTAATACATTATAATAATAAAATTATTAAATATAATAAAATAATTATATTAATAAAATAATTTATATTGACAAATTATTCAAAGAATTAAGCACAATTAAAAATTTTGAAAAAAACCCACGACGGTTAAAATCTCATCGAAAAAGAATAAAATATATTATGTAACGAAATATTATAAAAGACTTAAAAATACTTTCTAAAAAAGTTTTGATATCTCGAGAAATCAGTAACATAACATAAATAGCCTATATACGTCCCACTGCTGGGCACAGGCCTCCTCTCAATCAACCGGAGAGGGTATGGAGCATACTCCACCACGCTGCTCCACTGCGGGTTGGTAGAGGTGTTTTTACGGCTAATAGCCGGGACCAACGGCTTAACGTGCCCTCCGAAGCACGGAATCAATTTACTTTTTCGGACAATCGGGTGACGTGCCTGCCTTTTCTATATGAAATTTCAACAAAAATTTAATCATACTCATAAGTGTATTTTATGTCGTCGTTAAACATCTACAATATTTCAATAATCGTATTCACGTCACTAGAAAAACTTTAGCTGGGTTAATGGCAGCCCCCGACGGATATTCCTCGGTTATGTGTTATGGTAAAATTATATCTGTTACTGATTTCTCGAGATATCAAATCTTTTTTAGAAAGTATTTTTAAGTCTATTATACTGACACCAGGGTTGATGAGGTTCGTAATTCACCTCACAACCCACACGATAGAAGAAGAATATCACGTAGTTTCCCTGATTTAAGGGTGTTGGGACCCTAGCTCGGCGACAATAGATGGCGTAAGTGTAGCCATGCACTTCGGTGATCGAAATTATTATTTTTGTCATAGAGAAACTAAGCTAAATGAGCTCTACACCTTTTTACCACTACTTAAAGATCTAGAAAACCTACAAACAATAAAAAATATTATAAATCCTTCCTATTTTCTTCAGGTTTACTCTCTGGGTCTCTTGAGTGTCTTTTACATAATAATATAGGATGAATTTACAATCGTTTGATAACTTTTACTAGCTCCTGATGCACTCAGGACCTCTAATTTCTGACATGGTCCCTCAATGGGCACGCACATAATATTTTCTCAAAAGCAATAACATCAAAACTGTCCTGTGTGGGAAAATGCATACTTAGTCTATGACGATTATTACGCTAAATAATATATGAGGCGATTCATCTTAACCGAATAAGTGGCTGGTAATATTTTACTTGCGTTCTATTGTTGCGCGACTTCCGGTCTTGCTACTAGTGCAACTTTGTCGTGTATGTCGCTGTGGCTAGTCTATATAATTTATTGCAATAATTATTTTAGGTGACTAGGCCTTATCCAGAGACGTGTAGTTCAAATGTTCCCCTTGTAAAAACTTTTTAACGTTAAGGACACTGGCTACTTGTCTTTCGCAAATTGTCTTTTCTCGTACTCTGGTCTTATCTGCTTAAGGGTTAGGTAATAAAGCTCTTTTTATATAACTTTTGCTGCCGGGGACGTTCCCAAAGTGGTAAAGTAGGACTAATACATGTATAATAATTATTATCTGTAGTTAAAAAACTTAAGTACCAGACACCACCCACCAGACCAGTACCAGTCAGTATCCACCTTAACATGCTCGATGCTTTACACGCTCGATGCAAATGTTACATTACACCTCGTAACGTTGGTCAATACGCACCTTAAAAGATACGTTTACCGATTTATTTTGTGCAGAATATAAAAATCTAAATTTAATGTAACGCTGTGTTTTAAAATTGGCTCGTTGCTCGCTGGTTTCCCCGTAACAAGACGTACTGACTGCACGAATGCTCGCTGTATAACATGTTACATTACATTGTTTTAAGTTTACGCCGTTATTATCATAATTAAAACACATAATAACGGGTTCTCATTACCCCATTTTAAACGCGGTAAGAACCCGTTATTATGTGTTTTAATTATGTTACATTACACCTCGTAACATTGGTCAGTACCCACCTTAAAACATATTAAATTCTTAAATAATAATGACTTAGCCGGAGTAACTCACAATCTACCGTGCTACGCTTATTTTATCTTTAGAGATGAGATATAGCAGGGATCTATATAGAGTTGTATGTGCACTTTATTGTGGGAATATTTTCTAGATAAAAGCTGGATTCCTGAGCAGCTCAATTGAAATGTAAAGTTGCATATTGATAATGGTATGGTAAGCCGCTGATACGGCTTGAATAAGCTTACTGACTTACATCTGGTTGCCAGGAAGGGATCGCTTTAAGCCACAACACTGCAAATTGCCTTTTCAATAACATTTGTTCTGTATATTATTGTTACAGTCTCATCTTTCTCATAATTTATATATTATTATTATTTATTTTTTTATAAAGGTACATACTACATTACAGTGTGGCCCAATGCGATGTATGATGAGAAAACAATATAAAAACTAATACAAAATAAATAAACAATGAATGAAAAAAGAAAAATAAGACTATAAAATAACATGAAAAATACAAAAAAAAAAGAATATAACTTAACAAATATTTTATTGCACACGCAGGAAATACAAAATACAATACAAAAGAGTACAATAAGTGACTTTATTGCTAATTAGGATTCTCAGGCAATATTTGAGTACTTATAGGAGATATATTTAATATTATATAATCTATCTCTCTCTTTCCTACTTTTGCTGTGCCCTCCAGGGTCCATCATGTTTCTTATTTTATAATGTCACCTGTATTTATATTGTGGAATTGAATAATGTAGTGTAATAAACAATTTCTATTCTATTCTATTCTATTCTATTCTATTCTATTCTATTCTAATAGTCACTGTCTTCTTATCGTGTAGAATACCAACCTAATCAACGGTGGTGTCAGCGTTATAATTGAGCCTCCAAAGGCCCCTGACATGGCTCATGTAACGATTACTCACTTACAGCAGTAAGTAGTAATCGGGACCAACGGCTTAATGTGCCTTCCGAAGCACGGATCATCTTACTTTCGGACAAACAGGTGATCAGCCTGTAATGTCCTAACGAAACTAGGAATCACAAAGTGATTTTTGTGATACGTCCCCACTGGGATGCGAATCCTGGGCCTCCGGATCGTGAGCCCAATGCTCAACCACTGGGCTACGGAGGCCGTTAGGCTGTAGTCGCTGTGGTTCTGAAGTTATCTTCTTGTTTTGTTTCTGTTTCGTCAAAATAAAATAAGGTTCCCAAAAAATCACCAAAATTGATATTCCGAATTCAAAATTGTTTACCAAAACAATAATTACGTTGGAATATTAAAACTGCTTCGCATTAAAACAGTGCACGCTCTACCATATTGAATCTGGAATCGTTTCAGGGAAGTGTTTAAACCAGATCAACCGTTTAACATTTTATTGCAAGTACCAATTTTTTACCGTTTACACGGTCTTTAGATGATTGGTGGCCGCCGGTGCCAATTTTGTGTCCCTTATTCGGCGCACGCGCAATTAGCCAGCGGAGATTACTCTTGAAGATGATTTTTGATGTAATATTTATGTAGGTTTTAAATTATTTTGAGACAAACATAAGTACACATAAACAGCATAGTGGAGTATGTTCCATACTTCCTCCGGTTGATTGTGTGGAAGCCTGTGCCCAGCAGTGGGACATATTAATATAGGCTACTAGCTATTAGCCATGACTTAAATTCAATTCAAATATACTTAACTTATTGCACCAAAATAAAAGAAAATAGTTACAAAAGAGACTTTTTACTAGTTAGAGAGAGAAAAGGTACATAGCAAATGGCGGCCGTATGGTTTAAAGCGATTTCTTCCAGACAACCGTAAAGTGAGGTGTATAAAATTATAAGATGCGAAAGAAAACTAAGTACTACTTACAAATAAATACATATATGCACAATTTTAACTTTGTTCGCGTGAAAACCCAACTTTGCGATCTTTTTACCCCCTTAAGGATTGTTTTTTTTTTTTTGTAAAATCCCATCTTAGTGGACACCTATGTCCTAAAAGGAACCATGCATAATTTAATACTCCTATAACTTGTAGTTTTTGAAATTTTGTGATGAATATCCGAAAAGTTATCCGTAATAAATAAACATAAAATTAGTGAGTCAGTCAGTCAGGGACCTTTCGCTTCATATAAGTGTATGTTTGTATTCCATAGTCTCTGCTTACTCATGTATTTATTATTATGTCTGATTCATGTGTTACATCTGATTGTCAAAATTAAGTTCTGTGCAATAAAGGTGTGATGCTCTGTCGCGGTGCCACCACCTTCAATTCAGTTGAAGACGATATAGATTACCTAATGTACGTACCATGTACTCAGTATGAGTACTTCTAGATTATTTATTTCCCTAATTTTAAATACAAATTGATGTACGGATGGTGTTTTAAGTGTACGTTAAGAAAAAATAGTAATAATCTAATCTATATCGTCTTCAACTGAATTGGAGGTGGTGGTTCCGCGACAGAGCATCACACAAGTATTTTATTTGATTTGATTTTACTCCCGTGGGAAATAGGCGTGCATTTATGTAGTGTGTAAAGCTAAAAACAAGTTTTTCACAGGTAACGAATAGGTACTTTTCGCCCCAATACGACTTCATAAAATATTATTTATTTAATACAGGGTGTTAGTGATATCGTAACGAATACTGAGGGGGACGATTCAGAGCATGATTATGAGTTGATATTTTAAAAATTATTTTCAATTCTATACTTTTGCGAATGAAAATTCCACTTGATATTAACTCATAATAATGTACTGAATCACCCCCTTCAGTATTCGTACTCGTAACTTACACCCCGTACTTACAGGTATACGTAGCGTAGAGGGTTATTGACACTGTAACAAATACTGATAGGGATGATTCAGACCATGATTCTGAGTTGATATCAAGTGGAATTTTGTTCGGAAAATTCATGAATTTTTATAATCATTTTCAGTTCTATACTTTTGCGGCGGAAAATTCCGCTTGATATCAACTCGGAATCATGGTATGAATCACCCATCAAAGTTTTCGTTAAGATGTCAATAACACCCTGTATATGCAGTTTGGTGTGTCCCATTACCATTTTTACATCGAAACCAAGTTGGACCCGTTCGAAAAAAAAACCCTCAAAATAAATCACTGAACGTATTTCGAAATTGAGACCTCTTATATTTATGGTCGACAAAAGAATGATAAATACAGTTCGCTTTATAATATGACGTTGAAATATATACGGAAGGTATTAACCGAAGCTTCTCGAACTAGATTCTTATCAAACGGATGTTTTAATAACTAAATCGTATCAGACACTATAAACTCCTCCGGTTTTTTCTTATAATCGGATTTGAAACTGTTTTGGAAATATTCTGCTTCTTCTGCTCAATAAATGAAAGTTTTGAGTTATGATATTGTGGGATGGAAATAAAAGCTTAGCAATTCAGCTCCTACACAGTTTATTTTATTCATACACTTATTACAATCCTTTCGCCATTACGGGAAAAAGTGAATAAAGTCACACGACTCATAGATCAATCTAGAGTATTCCATAGACAAAAAAAAAATTAAAGCACATAATAACGGGTTCTTACCGCGTTTAAATGGGGATATGAGACTCCCGATATTTCGACACTGTTGCACGGGATAACTGTCATCCCGTGATCATGGCACTTGCAACAGTGTCGAAATATCGGGAGTCTCATATCCCCATTTAAACGCGGTAAGAACCCGTTATTATGCACTTTAATTATGATAATAACCGCGTAAACTTAAAACAATGTATAAAAAAATATTTTCATAGACATCTTCCTTCAGGTATACATTCGTTTCGTGGAATTTTAAAATCCTACAATATTGTATTTGTTACTATGTACCAGTAGCTATATTTTAACATACATATTTTATATAAACTCACGCCTATTTCCAAGCGCAAGCAGAGACTATAGAATTCCATTTGCTTGGATCCTGACACACTTCTTTTGCTTCCTCCACATTCATCAATCGTTTCATTCACCGACCGAGAAGGACTTACATTGACCAAATTGGAGATGTCCTTAGAAAAGGTTTAATACGATCTACTCTGAACCGGCGTGCGTGTATTTTGATGTATTTTAGTTATATTGATAAATGTGAAGGAAGCAAGAGAAGTGTGTCAGGATCGCAGCAAATGGAATTCTATAGTCTCTGCTTAGGTACCCCAGTGGGAAATAGGCGTGAGTTTATGTATGTATGTATGTATGTATGTATGTTCATTCACGCACGCTGGTTCAGAGTAGATTATACTTAACTTTTTCTAAAGATGTCTCCAATTCGGTTATCGTGCGTTTTAGGTTTATAGTTTTAACTTTGGTGATTTTTGAAACTTTACTGTCGCCCTAAGTGGCAGATAACTGCTGTTATATTCCTTGGCTGCTTAGGGTCATTTAAGACTAAAGTAAGACCCAGAGGGGCTGAGGTCAGCGCCCTATAGGAATTGATGCGGGGCAGAGAGTTGTTATGTAGTAGTATTATATCATCATAGAATAAGGAATAATACTACGTATAAAACGGCAACTCTCCGCTCCCCACCAGCGTCAGAGCTAGGTATACTTCCCCCCACCACACACATCACACAAAGTAAGACGATCCGTGCTTCGGAAGGCACGTTAAGCCGTTGGTCCCGGTCACTACTTACTGATGTATGTACGTAGTCGTTACATGAGCCATGTCAGGGGCCTTTGGCAGCTAAATAATAACCCTGACACCAGGGTTGATGAGGTTGTATACCACGTCATAACCCACACGATAAGAAGATAAATATATAATTATCTTCAATTTTCTCTCAAAACAAGACATAACTCGACCTATTTCACAGTCAATATCCAATTTCATGCGGCATGAACTCATGTCATGGCATTTACGCAGCACCAAACAGTCATAGGTTTATCTGGCCAATTATTTGGGCGCTCATACTCAGTATATCCTGCGCGCATGCGTCGTAAATATGATCGAGATCTGCCGCATTAAATTTGGGACGAGCGGCCCGAAATGGGATCACACGCTTTGTACGGCGAGCGGCTTTGTGGAGACAGAAATGCTGGATGATACATTTGTATTGTTATTATAATAAATTACAACATAACATGACGATTATCACGTGCTCAGCAGTGAAGGAAAACAACGTGATGAAACCCACATTCCGAAAAAAAGTATTTCGGAGGTATGTGACCTAACCTATATCGGGCTGATTCTCCCTTCGCGGATGATTCTGACGACGATTATCACGTCGCACATCTAGTTCTTTAAGGTCATAAATGTAATTTTTTAAATTTTACAGTAGAGCGCTTTAACGATTTTTGTTTTGCCATATCTACGTTAATTACTAAGTTAACTCAATTTCAGATTTTTTTGACATTTATGACTTTTAAGAACTAGATGTGCGACGTGCTCGGCGGTGAAGGAAAACATAGTGAGGAAATCCACATTCCCGAGAAATGTATTTCGGAGGAATGTGACCTAATCTACATCGGGCTGGTTTTCCCTTCGCGGGTTGGAAGGTCAGACAGGCAGTCGCTTCTGTAAAAAACCGGACCTGTCAAATATTGAGGTTAGGTAAGCGGATTCTGTGAAAAACGGGATAATGTTAGATGGATGATGATGATGATGACAACATAATATAACAACGCACTTGTATCCCCAAAGAGGTAGACAGAAGTATATAGTATATATATTTCGGTCTTTTACCGCTGTACTGTGGCACCCATTATTCTGTGGTTTTTATTGTTGATTAATTGAGACTGTGAATTTTTATGTGTGTCGAGATTTGCGCATATAAAAATAAGTGCGCGACGGCAACATAAAACATAAACAGCCTATATACGTCCGACTGCTGGGCACAGGTCTCCCCTCAATCAACGGGAGGGGGTATGGGGCATACTCCACTACGCTGCTCCACTGTAGGTTGGTGGTGTTTTGACGTCAACAAAATGTCAAATGGCAATATTGCTTTTTAGATTCATTGCTTCCATGTCCTTTTTAGCCCCCTGTTTTTTATTCCGTCTCAGTCCAGCATAGAATTTAAGAAAAACAAAATACCCATATTTAAAGCCGTGGTTGCATCCAGCACGCGTCTGCATCCGCGTCGCTACACTTACGAAATCCCGGCCAATATTTTAGAAAACAAAACGAGAAAAAAGTCCGCGTACTTTATTACTGAATGAACAAATAAATTTCGTTAAGCCGAACCCTGTGTAAGATAATAACCTATTTAAATGGAAAAAAACTCGATATCTGAACAATATTTTGTAAGAACAATTGGCTGTTTATGCACACTGCCTTTGCCAAAAGAGAAACTGTTGTTTATGTAATGACGTAACTGGAACGGTAAATGATATGTATTGGGCCTGTTATTGAGATGTATTGGTGATATGTGATTCAGTATCTTCTGACTTGTTATAGTTTTGCTTGTTGATAGCCAAATTCTATTTCATCGAAAAATAAATGGGGGCAACGACCTCCTTGGCCCATTGGTTGAGCGTTGGGCTCACGATCCGGAGGTCCCGGGTTCGAATCCCGGTGGGGACATATCATAAAAATCACTTTGTGATCCCTAGTTTGGTTAGGACATTACAGGCTGATCACCTGATTGTCCAAAAAGTAAGGCACGTGAAGCCGTTGGTCCCGGTTACTACTTACTGATGTAATTAAGTAGTCTTTACATGAGCAATGTCAGGGGCCTTTGGTGGCTCAATAATAACCCTAGCACGAGGGTTGATGAGGTTGATAATTCACCTCACAACCCACACGATAGTAGTAGTATATAAATGGGGGACAGTCAGTATTCATTTCCTGCTTAAGGATTCTGATTTGATGAACGCCCTCTGTGGTACACACAGGTTTACTGTTATACGGAGGTCATAGGTTTGAATCCCGGTGGAGCATATCACAAAAAATACCTAACCCACTTTTTTGTCATTTCTTGTGGATTTGCCGCAAATGGCATTAACTACTTGGCCAGACAAATGGAGTGCGCTGAGGGCTGTCATCCTCTATATATAGGTATGATAAAAATTATATGTACATATAGTATTCGTAATGACACGTTGGTCTAACAGAAGGCTCGGTGAGGTGTGGGTTCTTAGTTCTTCTTGTGATTGATGTACCTCTGACTACCCCAATTGAAAAAAACTGTGAGCTTCTGTTAGGCTAAGTATTTTAAATAGACTCCACGATTGAAGTACGAAGGATCCCTTAAATGAGTATTATTAAATTGAATAAGTGCAGTGATCTCCTCTGCTGGACTGGGAGTAAAGAAAAAACATAGAATGCGTTCAGCTGCCTATCTTCCCGTGCATGTCGTAAAAGGCGACAAAGGGACAGCGTCCTGTCGAACATGGTGGATCATCTGTAAAGAGCGATAGGCTGATCCCCTATCATCATACGTTTTATCATTATCCACCTTAGGACTATGTATCAAAAGTGGCTGCAAATAGTTTGTTGATTATTTGTAGTTCTGCCCACCCCTTCGGGGAATACGGGAGTGAGTTTATGTATGTATGTAATAAGTGCAACACATATTTTTCTTTTTGTATTTATATGTCAATTACGGTTCTTTGCCAATGTGAAGTATTTAGATAAAACTTTTTGCCTTTTATATTCATGAAGCACAATACGATGTCTCACTGTAGTAAGCAAAACTTACACTGCACCAGAAATTATCACACAATGCTTTGTCGACGTAAAAATGGACGACTAAAGCATAGTAAAATGAGAACAGTAGACTCACTCATACTAGATGTTACAGCGTCCGTTTACCGAGTGAGAGACGGCATTAGTATTTGCTGTTTGAGACCAATAAGTAACATAATAAAAAAAAAGAATCTTGTTTATTTGGAACGCTAAACTAAACAAGCACACTCTAAGTAAAATAGTTAATGGCCATAGAAAATAATCTACAATTATTATTGAGATAAATAAAAATATAATAATCCAAATTATAATAAAATAATCGACTAATAGAAGATAAAGATTTTCGATTATCGACTAGTATGTTCCGTCCAATCACAAGCCAGAGACGCTTGCTACATCTCTGTCTCTGTCAACTTCACTGGACCTGTATAGGCAAGTTAATCTGACCAAAAAAAAATATATATTTCTTTTAAATTCCCACAATCTAATAATAACTATAAACGATTGTACCACTAAGATGGTAGCTGATGCCTATAGCATAGGCTTGAGTCTATTTTAGGCATCAGCTGAAATGATTATTTTGTAACTTGCTTCTTACTAATGTTGTAACTTTAAAATTGTTGTTAAATGGCTTTGTGTGGAAATAAATTTTATTATTTATTATAAAATATGGAAATAACCACAATCTAATATGTAAATAGACAAAAACTACTTACCGATCATCGAACTCGAAACTTTTACTAGACCACGTGCTACGTGATGGGGAGCACTGTCGCTGGATACCAGGAATTTACATTAAAATTAAAATTCAAAAATTAAAAAGAAATAATATTAAGTATGCTAGAAGTTTATTAGACAACCGATGGACATTGTCTCAACTGACTATGCTAATGAACGTCACAACACTGGCATCTGACACTTTGACAGATATAATTCAAATTCAAATTCAAAAATATCTTTATTTGGTAGGTAACATAGTTACACTTTGAATCGACAATTTTTACATAACGAATCTCATCCGCCTAAAACTACTGCAGCTTCTCACAACCTGTATAGCCGGGGAAAAGAAACTGCAAGAAAAAACTCGGCACAGGGCACTAGACGTTTTTTTTAAAAAAAAAACTAACACGTACCGCGCATTGAAGGTATTGTCAAAATGTCATCTATATTGAAATATAACCACTAATTGTTTTACACTAGACGTTCTGTTTAATAGTAGGTAGGTACTTGACCTACTGTTTTCGTTATACTATAACTAAAGGGCGTACCAGTCACTTACGAGCGTGTTTAAATTATTATTATTTATTCCAGCAAAGCACCATTTATCATATACAAATTGATCGCTTTCGAATACTTAACGAGTTGCCTTATTGCAATTGTAACGGGCAAGCTTGTATTGTTTGGACGGTTGCGCGGAGCCCGTAGTTAAATCTTTTAAATAGATGGTTAGCCTTTATTCATTTTCTGAAAAAGCAAAAAAAGAAAAAAACTTCTTCAAAAGAAGAAAGAAGAAAGCTTCTTCTCCTCGTGGAAGAACGAAGTCAAGAGCAAACCCATCTTAATTAAAAATAAAAAAAAACCCGTGCAAAACGGGGTAATAATTTTCTTCATTTCACTTCACTGTTTAATGTTTAAGGTTGCATCGTTTAGGAACGATGATTTTGCCAACGTCAAGGTACTGAAGAAAAGAATAATAATTTAAAAAATGAACAAATAAACCACTAATCTATGGAATTAAATAAATTTATAATAATTACTTACAGAAAGTGTAATAAATCGTTTAATATTTTATTATCACGAAATGTAAATAGAAAAATTATATTATACAGGTGTGGCTTTCTTCTTAAACCATTTTGTCTTTCTCAAACTCTTCAAGTAAAATAACACATTTTAAGAATACTATTTAACCCAATATAAAGAAAAACAGTTTCACCAAACTATACCTTCTTCACTCCGGTAAAAAAACCTACTGGCTCGGGTAAAAATCACCCACTCACTGGAGTAAAAACCCCACTCACTCGGGTAAAAAAAAACTTCTCATTCGGGTAAAAAGAAACCACTCATTCGGTTTACAATAAGTTGCATTTTTTTTAATAATCATAAAGGTTGATCCCTAACTATTTTATTTCGTGTGAATCGTTTTACAGCTCACTATATCGATATTTAAATCGATTTAAGACGTGTTATTTTAAGTTTATTTACAACGTTCGTTCATGTGTTAATTTGTAGTAATTGCACAGTTGCTACTTACAAATCAAACCAGTTGCGAGGCTTGTTAAACTATGAACCATAGTACAATAAAAAAAATATTCTGCTCACTGTCCCAGCAATATTGTAGAATAACTTCTCTTTGGGATATTATAACCTCAGACCTGTTTTTTTTTACATATCATACAGCATCACGCCTGTATCCCTGAAGTAGTAGGCATAGGTGTATTGAAAATACACCCACTCTTCATCAGCTGAGTTGAATTCCCGTATAGTAAATAGAGCTATTCGATTCTTTAAATATTTATCAATTCTATAGTGACATAAGATAATATCATAACATATAGCATACGCTTGTAACTCCGAAGAGGTGCTGAGGTGGTGAGGTGCTCAGATTGTGCTGTATCTTTCGTCCATTTGTGTAAATTTGTTTTGTATGTTGTGTGCAATGAGGTATATTTGATTTGATTTTGAAGAGGTAGGCAGAGATGTGTGGTATATACCTAAATAAACTCCCTTCTCGCTAGCTGTGACTGTTTATGTTTCATGTAATACGTATAGAGGGCGCCTAGGAGCCTATTGCCGTTAACGGGGCACAAATACTAGAAACCACGTGATATTAGCCCCGATTCCTGCAGACACCTCTTAATTTTATTTTAAGTTATACCCGTCATCTTCTTATCCACCGAAAAGGAAAGGGGCCGATGATTGTCAAGAAGTTAATTTTAAAACGAATGTTTAACTCGGGCGAATAAAATAGGCATCTCGCTGGTATGCAATCCGTTTCACGTGCTGTCTATTTAACTCTGTCGGGTTATTGGCCGATATAAAATGATTAGACGGTTGTTTTCAAATTCTGCTTAAAATTGACGTGTGTTCCATAAATTTTATGCTTGTCGATTACCCGTCCCTTTCTTATTCAGCGGATAAGAAAATGACAAATATAAATTAAAATAAAATTAGATGGCGTGTACAGGAAGTAGCACCATTAATGATCTAAATCAAAATAAATAAAAA
This sequence comes from Pectinophora gossypiella, assembly GCF_024362695.1. NCBI lineage: Eukaryota > Metazoa > Arthropoda > Insecta > Lepidoptera > Gelechiidae > Pectinophora > Pectinophora gossypiella. Next base: position 14,636,165 of record NC_065417.1, read on the forward strand.
CGTATTTAGTGGTTTAGAGCCCAAGACGGAATTCAAACTTCGATTAAATAAACTTCGATTAAATGACACTGCGATGTAAGTCACTCGTTCTCCGAACTGAGCTGTCACGGATTTTGCAAGTCTATAGTGTTCGTGATTTCTTCGGTTTGACACAAAGGTATTTAAGCCCTTATTTCACTGTCGCCTTCCTGACAAGAACTCATCTTAAATCAGAGTATGATAAGCGTATCTCGATGAAAAAATATAAAGTTCATGAATGGCTTCATTTTATCTTATGCGAAGTTATAACTTGAAATAGTAATTACAGTAGTTGGTATCTACCTTCGGGTTAATGTGTTTCTCCTTGTAGTTGCTTCCGAATACATCCCGCTTGGGGACGGTACTGAAAAGTATTGGCGCCCGAATGACGTAATATAAATCCTGACGACCCGATTACTCTAGCCATAGAGGCGGCCAATCAGCTCGCGACAACAATCATTTCAAAAGCTCGACCGACCAACTCATCACATCACTAATTTAAAAGCCACGCTCTTGTCGGTGTAGCATGATTGCTACTTTTAAGGGAAAAATAGGACAGTGGTTTCCCTCTTGCCTTCTGCCCCGCAGTACTCTGTCTGACGCAAGTGGGATGGCGCCCAGAGTAGTCTATTACAAAGCCGTACTAGGACTCCTGTCCTCCGCCTCTGCATAGTACTGACAGTTACTGTTGCCCTCTGTCAGGTTCCAAGTACAGTCACTGTGACTTGCCCCTTCCGTCCTGCATTGCCGTACCGATGGCTCCCATCTTCGCCTCTGCAACCGACCCACTAGGGTTGATTATATCTTTCAAATATACTCCTCTCAGACGACTCCCTAAGTCTAAGTTCGCGCCCAAACAGCCTATATACGTCTCACTAGGTGAAGGAAGAGGTGTATAATATAAAATATCTGAATCAGAATCATTTATTCACCGTAATTATCATGGATTATTATCCCTTATCACCATAAGGTTCATCATATCCATCTTAGGACCTCGTATCAACAGTGGCTGCAAGTTGTCTTTGATTACTTGTGGCTCTGCCCACCCCATTTGGGATTACGGGCGTGAGTTTATGTATGTATGTATGTAATTATCATGGATAAACTTGTTGAATGTCAATGTAACATTTTTGAATTTACGTCATTTCGCAAGGTGTTATGGCTGAGGAGAAATGACAAGAAACTGCAACAGCAACACATCTTTTAAATCAATGAGGGTATACATTACAAGTTATTTAATAATTTAACTAGTGGAACACATTTAATACCAGACATTTTTATCATACACCCACACCTCGCCAACCCGTTTGAAAACATATTCTAGGTTTGTTTTTATAGCACTTATCGATGCTTAGGGAAATTCACAAAACCCGACCGAGTCAGGTGTATTCGATTTTTTGTGATGCTGTTTTACCCGCGATTTCGTTTGCGAGTCAGTCCTTCGACTTTCAATTTTATTGATTTTGAAATAAGGGAAACAAGTTGTCTTCTGGTGACTTATGGTTATTTATCCAGCTTGATTTATGGATCAGAAGCCTGAGTCTGTTGTTGGCAACACCTTATGGATAGAGCCATGTACGCCGTTACAGTGGTTTACATCAGACCTTTTTATAATTTTTAGATTAGAGATAAATAAATGCTTAATGTAAACCATGTTGCAGTACTTTATATAAATGCTTAAATAAATAAATAACACTAACACAATATATTTTAAAAAACTAAGCTAATTGTCGACGTTATATTAAGTACATGAAAATTGTTCGCTCTCTATGTTTTTTATACGAGGTTTGCTCCGCGTCTTTTCGCAAAATAAAGTGTTAAGTTCAAGAAAAGGTGTTGAGTTTAAGTAGTGCAAACATCTCACATAATCGAAGCATCCCACACTCTACTTGCCCCAGCTGACATCTATACAGTACAATACAATACAAAAACGTTTTATTGCACATACACACACAATATTAGAAACAGTCTCTATAAGTATAAACAGTCTCTAACAGTATCTATATATGTATACTTTAATAAAAAGCCAAGGAATGCAATAATTCTATTCGAGAATTAATACTAGTCGAGCACTTTTATACAGAAAACTTTTTACAACTATTGACATGATTATAGAAGTGTATCGCCGGCGTATGCGCATAGCATCACGACCGCTGGATGTCCTGATACAATTTAATACCAATACGTGACGGCAAGTTGGCCACTAATGAGCTATTGAAGCATAGCTCAGTATTTTATCTAATAACTTGATTCGTTTCAAGGTTGCAATGAGAATTCTTTTAGGTTGTTTGTTTTGAAATAGTTCATACAGAGAATATTTAACCTCAAAAGTCAGAGATTCCAGACCCAATAGTTACACAATGGGGATTCAATTTTAAAAAGACATTCGCTCTTACGGCTTTTTGAAAGACTAGTGTGTTATGCGGCATAAGATTTATGTGTGTTCCACAAATTAATATAATTTAAGGATAGTGTGGCTTTTAACGTGAACTTTTTTCGGATCGGTAATGCCTCAGATTGTCTCCCACTTTTACATAGTTTTTGATTAGTAAAGTTGCATAAAAATAAATTAATCAGAATCAGAGGTTCTAAAAAGGCCACATGAAATAAATTGCGATTTGACATTTGCAGATATAAAAGTAAGCGCGCAATGTTAACTAATGTCAAATAGCAATATTGCTTTTTGAGATGAGTTGCTTTAATTTGGCCTTTTTAACGTCCTAGAATATTGAATCCGCAGTTATTAATACAACAATTTTCCTTCTTCAGAAGTTGAATGTGTCACAATATTTTGAGTCAAACATTATGCATGAGTCAAATTCTCGAAAGCCCTCATAAAGTAGTTCAAGTGTTGCGATTTAAAGATATACACATAGAGGTATCGGGAGCGTTCCGAGACGGGAAACAAAAATCTGTTTCTTGAATTGATATAAACTTTCTACTAAAATATACAAAGATAAATTATAAAATTGAAATATAAAAAATACTATAAGTACTAAGGAGATTTTTATAGAGACTGACCGGGCTGTGACCATGGTGTCTTAGAGAGATGTGGTAGTTTAATAACGTCTCAGATATAGAGGCATATTACATTTAACATTTTTCAAAAATTTCGACAATTTCGTTTTTTAAAAAGTATTTAAATTCAGAAATATCTTTATTCAGTAGGTGGCGTAGTTGCACTTTGAATCGTTAATTTCCAACTAACGAATGTCTCATCCGCCTAAAACTACTGCAGCTTCTCTCAACCCGTGTGGCCGAGGGAAATAAGCTGCAAGGAAATCCTCCGTACAGCGCCGTTGTTGTGTCGTGTTTAAAAGTACAAAAGTGCAAGTAAGTACATCACTTGACTCTCCTTTTCTAGAGCACCGTTTAACAAAATCGCGACGCGCTAGAACAGGGGCCTTAGCTAAGTTGCAAACGATTACGACAATGAACAGTGACATATCAACCAGACATTTTTATCACTGTCACTGTCGATTGTACTTTATCGGCGTGGTCCGCGTTTTCCATCATTCAGAGCTTATCCTTATGACCTTACTTACTTCTTTCAAATATAAACCTCTCAGACGACGCCCTGAGCCGAGGTTAGCACCCAACTGGGCACTCTCAGGGCTGTTATCTTTAATTTTGTGCCGGGTAAGAGTCCTCAACGCTCCCTATTTATCCGGCTAAGTAATTAAAGTCATCCGCGGCTTTTTTTTTGACGTGACTTATTGTAGATTTGCCGCAGATGGCATTAACTACTTGGCCGGACAAATGGGGAGCGCTGAAGGCTCTCACCCGGTACAACGTTTAAGACAACAGGCCTGAGGGTGCCCAGTTGGGCGCGAACCTCGGCTCAGGGCGTCATCTGAGAGGAAAAATATTTGAAAGAATTAATCCACCCTAGTGGGTCGATAGCGATAAGCGCTGATTGAGGGAAGTCGTCGACCACTCCGGCGGGGTCGATATCGGGGTCCTACATCCGCGGCAAATCTACAATAAGTCACGTCAAAAAAGAAACTGTCGATTGTCATAATCGTTTGCGAAGGTCTGTACGGACGGCCGACGTTGTGTGACTCGAGGTTAAGACAAGCACGTCACAATTTATACAGGAAACGACCGAACGTGGTTATGCGTACTTGGAGATATTTTGCAATTTCTTTGAAATTTGCGGCTGTTGGCCACATAGAATTATTTCCGAGGATACTTTTATCTGTAAATAAATCTATTTGTGTGAGTACATTTGAAATGTTGAATAAGTAGGTACTTAGTAAACTATTTTTAACGGGTCAAAACGTGATTTTAAAAGTGACTAAATAGGATTTCTTTTTAAATTAAAATGGGTTTGCTCTTGATTTCGTTCTTCCACGGGGAGAAGCAGAGATCGACGGTGGAACGAGCTTACCCAGAAAATGCCTATTCACCCGTGATTTAAAGGATACAGGAAACACCGACGCCGGCAGCCCATTCCATTCCTTAGCTGTAAATAATTGTGAAAATTAAAAAAAATACATGTGTAGTGTATTGATTACATTATCTCTCACTAGGACACCATAGTAGCACTACCACAGTCGCCTAGTGACACCTAGTGGTCTAAAAAGGCAACATTGAACCTATTCATAAAAAAAACCAATATTGCTATTTGGCATTTACTGATTAGTCTTATTCGCAAATATCAAATTGCAATATTGCTTTTCAGATGTTCCGCTTTTATGTGGCCTTATTTTTCTTCTTTTTTTGACCTTGGTGTCTTGTTGGTTGCGCAACTAACAAGGTAACAGTTGTCGCCTGAGGTATATGACCCTAAAGGTCCCGGTTTCAATTCTAGGTCGGGTCAGTATTAGGAAATCAACTTTTCTGTTTTTATTAGGGTTTGGTTTTTTTATACTACTCCATAGTGGAGCAGCGAGGTGAAGTATGGCCCATATCATCTAACGTTGATGGAGTAGAGATATGTGCTTAGGAGTAGGATTAAATAGGTAAGTTATCATCATGGTCTGCCTTGCGTTATCCCTTTTTTCACGGGGTCCGCTTACTTAACATATTTTAGGTAAGTAAGTAGGTACGTTATAATCATGAATCAATTTTCAAAAGCAACTTTCAACTTTCCGCTCCTAATTCCCGCAGCACAAAACCAACTTTATGAACCTCCCGTCAAGTATTCCAAATAGGATTTCATCACAAATTTACCGAACTAATACATCGTACAATAGCATATACAATATTTACGATCATAGAAGTCAGTAGCGGCTCTCGATTCTGCCCGAGTCACACGGTAACTGTCAAAACTAATGTTGTTTATGTCGAACGGAATCGATTCGTTTATACGAATGGTCCGCCATATTGCCGCAGCCATATTATAGACGCCATTTTGTTGACGCTTCAACTGTCACCTTTTGTGTGTCGAAATAGTGCACCTGTATTTTGCGGCAGACGGTCAATGCGCTTAGGCTCTATAATATATGTCTCGGAGAGTTATGACTTTCATGTATGTTAGGTTAGAAGATTATTAAAATGCTTTTGAGGTCAGAGAGTCTATAGCATACGGGAATGAGATTTATTTAGACTTGTTTATGAGCTGTATTTTACGTAGCAGACATGAATAGACGTGAAATAGATTGACGAGTATTAGAACCTTCGTTTGATGTTATAATCTTGAGTGTGAATTTGGTATAAAAACCAACGTGATCATTATTACTTTTTCTAAAGATTTCAGTTCTCGAACTTCGTGTTTTTACTTGTCGACTACGACTACTCGACTTCAGGCATCGAAATGGGGTGATACAATTGTTAAGTTAGCGACTAAACTGTCATTTTAGGCACCTTATACATTTTACAATTAAGTGTAGAAATCGCTTAACCCTTCTACCTTAACCCCATCAAGAATAAGCGCCCGTATAAAATTCAAATGCACGTGGGACCGCACGCGGTCGCCGCATCAGAATCGATCATCGGCAAGATCTCAAGATCTTATTTATTCAAGATCTAAAGATCTTCAGATCCAATCGAACCACCTGCTTGTCCAATAATTTGTCGTCGACGTCAACTTGTCAGAGGATCGCGACGTCTGTTCGCTACTTTATGTTGACAGAGTTATAGGTTTAAAGCTCGCTTAGAGAGACAGCAGGTTAATTTAGAAAACATGAGCTTAGTATTATGTATTTGTTTTAGGTTTGACGATGCGTTTGGATTAGATTTGTTTTTGTTTGGTTTTACTAGTACACTAATGTTTATTGTTAGTGCTCATAAATCTACATAGGAAGCCTGGAGTTCTTTGTCCGCGAATCTGTTTCCCGATAAGTACAATCTTACAATCTGGGCGTCTTGAAGGCGAGGTTTTTTTTGTCTAGAGTGTTTTTGTTGACGTGACTTATTGTAGATTTGCCGCAAATGGCATCAACTAGTTGGCCAGACAAACAGGGAGCGCTGATGACTCTCAGCTGGTAGAAAACTTAAGACAGGATTTGAACCCATGAGACAATAGGCTCGTATTTTTTGTTATTCAGAAAAGTTTAGGGCAATTTCTTCACTCTCACTCCAATAAATATTTAAGACTACTACCATGAAATATCTTTACTTATATTAAAGAATATAAACTATTTTTAACTTCTCTGACTACATGACTTCCTAAGTGATATTATTTTTAAGTCGGCAGCAAGCGGCTTATAAAATTTTATAGATTAATAAGGATATTTCATGACATGTTAGTGGTGGCGTTATGAATAAGGGATTTTGTGAAATGTCTGATAAATTATGAACAGCCTTTAAATTTTATTCTGTCCTTTTTTTGACACATGGTTTAGCATAACCCATCTTAGAACTACGCATTAAAAGTACGAGTAGCTGCAAGTCTTCTAAATACTTTAGGCTTTGCTAACCACGTATCTGCCTTCAAAGAATCTTCGCTTATATTGGTTAACCAAGTCAATATTTAAATGAACAGGTACATCGCCGTGGTGTAAATGATTAGCGCGTTAGACTCCGCTTTGGAGGGCTGCATTCGATTCCATTGTCATTGGGAAATCACTTTGTAAGACTGCCCTTTTTTTGGTGAATTCTCTGGTTGATTGAGGGGAGGCTTGTGGCCAGCAGTTCTTCTTCTATCGTGTGGATTGTGAGGAGGATTACCAACCTCATCAACCCTGCTATCAGGGTTATTATTGAGCCACCAAAGGCCCCTGACATGACGCAGTGGGACATTACATCAAAAGTGGTTTCGATACCTATCCCGTTTGTCCAGAAAGCTCGGTGAGGTGTGGGTACTTAGTTTATCTTGCTATGGATGTGCCTTTGACTACCCCAATATCGTGAGCTTATGTTATGTTATTGTTTCGATACAAACCAGTACTCCGGTCTATATTTATGGATGCTAACTTAACCTTTTGTATGAGATACCTTCATGCTTAGGCATAATTTTCAGTTCCACCACAACACAAGTATTAAAATTTTACGACATTATAAATTCAATATTGTAAATCATAAAAACTGCCAACATAATTGACTTCAAAAGTGAACAAGGCATTTTTATGTACCAATTAATATAAAGTAAGTAAATATTGAATAAATTATGTGTCGATGTCACCTTTAAAATACCCAAAGGTTAATTAGTTTATGGCTGTAGAGCTTTTTTAGGTGTACCGTTCTTTATTTGATATTTTCGTTTTTAATTAAAAGTTTTTAAGAGTGAAAAATAAAATTACCTCCTGCTGAGTCGATTGCTCACTTGATGAGTGATTCAGTTTCAAAAAATTATAATATGTCTCTCTCTCTCTCTCTCTCTCTCTCTCTCTCTATTTAAGAGCTGCACTCTTGTCTTGTTGTGCTGGTCTAGGTCATCACGGACAGCAATGTACCTGATATAATATGTCTATAGTTCGAATAAGATGAACTAAGTCACCTCACCTAGCTTTTTGTTAGACTAACGTCACAGGTGGTGAGCCGTATCGCCGTCTATAATGGTCGAGCCAACTGTGATAGTGAAAACTGCACTTAAGATAAATTAATAACTCATTAATGCAAGACTGGTATACGCTAGTCAGGCCACATTCCCTAAAATAAATATAGATGGCGCTGAACAGGGTTGCCTTCGTTAAACCGTCTAATTTCATGGATAATAGATCCTGTTTTGTTATTTTTGAATATAAATGATGGCCCTTGTTAGCCACTATTCATCATCATCAGCCCATTAACGTCCACACTGCTGGAGCACGGGCCTTCCCTATGGATGGATAGGGAGAACGGGCCTTAAACCATCACGCGGGCCCAGTGCGGATTGATGGTTATTAACGACTGCTAATGCAGCCGGGACCAACGGCTTAACGTGCCTTCCGAAGCACGGAGGAGCTCGAGAACGAACGAAAGTACCGAACCGAACGAAATTACAATAAAGGCACCTAAATAAAGCACATCCCATATATCACAGTCAGTCAGTCCGTAACACTGAAGAAGCGTTTCGTTTGAAATATGCCTTATTTGCATGTGCAAGCGCAGAAGTGCAGAGTTATGCGTTTGACCTTTTGACTTGTATTTGCAAACCACTCGCTGTAACAGTTTGGTTGGGAATGTGTATTGCTCTTACTAGGAAAGTGTAAAGTGAAAATTATATATGTTTATAACGGATCCGCGTCTGCGACTAAGTGAAAAAATGGCAAAAAATGTACATAATTACACTATATTATTTATTACACTACTACTACTACTACTTTATTACTTTATTTATTGTACTGTTTTCATGTGTTATGTCTGATTGTTGAAATTTTAGTTCTGTGCAATAAAGTATATTTGATTTGATTTGATTTGATTTGATAATTATTATATAGATGATTTGTTGACA